>NW_027505794.1:0-154441 GCF_021521415.1 Bidens hawaiensis
AAAGCAAAAAAGCTTCAATTCGGTGCTTTTAGGTGCATTTGGAGGGGTATTTTGGACATTTTGTCTCTCCAAAAAGTAATAAGCAAAAAAAATAAGCTCAGCCAAACACCCTCTAAAATACATAGAAGATATTAGATATGATCTCATGTTATTTCTGCTAATTAAATGTGGGCTTCTTAATTTTATCATGAATCAATAGGCCAATGAGTTTTAGCTCAAATAGTATCAAATGGAAAGTTAAAATTTTGGAACGGAGTTCACAAGGCTTCAGGTTAGAGTCTGATCCAAACCAAGTTTTAGCACAACGGGTCTTCGGGCGTCGTTTTCCCCATAACAGAAGATAGTGGGCTTGAGCTATCCAGTATTGTCTGTGACCGTGGGCATATGGGCTCGTCTTTTGCTATTTGGTTACCCAGGGTAGCCGAGCTTTATGCATGGGTAGTTAAAAAAATCATATGCACGTTGATCCAGAGAAAATTTTTAACCTTTCAAGGTGATTGATTTATTTTTTAGTTTGTCCCATCTGAAGAAAAAACCTGAATTAACATTATTGGTTATTAGATCGAGTTAACCTAAACAAGAATAGGCTAAATTGTAATTAGATTAGCTAAATGGAAAAAACTTAAATAATTATTATTCGTTACTTTTTTAATTAATTTGTTCATATACGTATATTCATAAGATATATATTTAGCCTTTTGTTATAGTTAAATAGAATAATAATAATAATATTGATTATGCGATAAAAAATATATATGCATATGAATAATATGCACGTTTAGACATGCGAGCCTAAAGGTGTAAATGCATAATGCTGGGAGGATACCACTGCTAAACATGCAGGACTTAAACAAATAGGCAGTCAGGCAGGCCCGGCTCTAGCCCCAGTCAAATAAGGCTTTCGCTTTGGGCTTTCATATTTTTAGGGCCACAATTTTTTTATATAGTTCACTTTAGATTAGGCCCAAATATATATTGTGATACGTATTCCATCCATTATTGTAGATTTGTAGTTTTCATAACATAAATCTCCATTCCCAATGTTACCATTTTTCTAGTTGACCATTCAAACTTGATTGTGTTTTGGAGTTATTCAGTATTTTGATTAAATGGTTATTCAACATATATTGCAATAGTGATGCTAATCGTCAAGGATTATTATAATTTTAATCATGCTCTAAAATGCAACTCTATTAATTTCATTAGAGTTTGAGAGGTGATATGAATTCTTTTTTGTAAATTAGAAGTTAAAACAATTTGCATTTGCTTAATTGCTTACACCTTAAACCGAAGAAGGCCTCGATTTTAAATCTCGCTTTAGGCCTCCGGAGGCATTGAGCCGGTCCTGCAGTCAGGTAGATTACAGAATCATCTTATTACCGTTAGATGACAAGCATTTTGATATATAATATAGATTTAAGTGTCATTTTAGTACTTGTGGTTTGGACTACTATGCAACTTTAGTACCTGTTCTTTATTTTATGCAAATAGCTACCTCAGTTTCCAAATTCTTGCATTTTTAGTACTTTTTTAACCCCATTAACTTTCATCCGTTAAGTCAGGGGCATTTGTGTAATTCTATTATTTAAATGAAGGATATTTGGGTAATTTTACTATTATATTTTTCTTTTTGTTTTCTTTTTGTCTTTTCTTGTTTTCTCTCTCCCCGATTATAAACCTTGTCCCCCATTTCTTTCCCCCAAATTCATCGTATGAACCCTAATTCTCCAAAATCACAGAGACTTCACAATTGATAATGGTTATGTGCTCTTGTGATTCGCCAACCATCATTCGAACTTCGTGGACATCATATAACCCTGGTCGACGATTTTATTGTTGCGCTAGGCAGGTAAACGTTGTTTGTGTGTTACTTAATTCATAATTGGTGCTCCAATTTCTAATAGAATTCATAATTTTTATTGTAAGGGGCGAAACTGTGGGTTTGTTCTTTGGCTGGACCCCCCGATGTGTCAGAGAGCAGCTGCTATTATACCCAGCCTTTTGAAGTCAATTAACGAACATAAAGAAAATGCAAGAAAGTTGTCTAAGTGGAACTCAAAACGTGAAGAAATTGGAAGAGAAATGGGGAATGAGAACAGAAGGCTTAAACAAATGCTTTGCATGTCATGGGTGTTTTTCATTTGCTATTATCTATTTCATTGACTTTTAGTTTGAATTCAGTAATGTTATATAATATTGTTGTTTGTGGCCTAATGCAAGTACTCTAATGTAACAATGCTAAGCATGTAATTGTGTTTGTGTTAATGAAGGATGTTTGGGTGTTAATGTTTTGGTGTTTGTTGAGTTTGTTTTAGTCTTTTGGTGTTTTGGTCTTTATGTTTTGGTGTTTGGTGTTTGTTTGTGTTAATGAAATACACATGCTTTATGCTTATTCTCTTGTCATTCTTTGGTCAACATAGTCACTTTTGGGCATCTAATTGAAATGCCACAAGAATGCAAGTGTTGCTAAACTGTAAGTGTTACTAATAAGCAAGAGTCACAAGAATGCAAGTGTCTTGCTTAAGAGTCACAAGAATGCAAGTGTCTTACTAATAAGCAAGAGTCACAACTGAAATCCAGTTAACATTATGCAAGTGTTACTAAACTGTAAGAGTCACAAGAATGCAAGTGTCTAAAAGAATATGCAAGAGTCTAATAAGCAAGAGTCTAAACAATTGTCACAACTAACATTCAATAGTCTAAACAATCTGCAAGTTTCAAACATTACACAATAACATAAGTTTCATAACATTACACAAACATAAGTTTCAACAATACACAAACATAAGTTTCAAGACACATAAAGCATGGACATAAGTTTGCCAACATTACACAAACATAAGTTTCAAAACACATAAATCATGGACATAAGTTTGTCAACATTACATAAACATAACACATTAATGCAAGGACTAAGTAGCAGTCTCACCTTTTGTTCCAACCCTTTTCCTTTTAGCACCAGCTTTAGCATCCACAACTTGTTTTCAAGCCCTTGTTCTTTTAGCAGCAGTCCCAGATGATTTTGCAACTTGCTTACCAGCTGTTAGCTTGCTAGGCCTAGATGATTTTGCAGCAGCTTTAGCAGATCCACCAGTTTGCTTACCAGCCTTAACAGACCCACCTTGCCCTCTTTCCACATGAGCTCTTGTTATGTCCCACCTGCTTGCAAATGTCACATGTTACAGTCCCATCTTCCCTTGTCAGTTTACCACTTTTTGCAAGCTTTTGACTTAACTCAAGAATCTCCTCAGCAGACTTCTTTCTCTTCATCTTTGGTCTATCTTTTTGCTTGTGATACTTTGGGGCTGTTAAGGTATTTGGGCATGGGGAGATTGGCCATAACTCCATACTATTAATTGGTTCTAAGGTTTTTGCATAAAACTTTTTCCAAGTCTCTAACCAATAGACCTCATCCACCCACATCTATGCTATCCCATCACCTTGTCTATTCAAGACCATATTATAAATACAAGCCACTGCATGCCTACAAGGCATGCCCATAAGCTCCCATCTTCTGCATGAACAAGTCATCTGTTCCATGTCAACAGCTCTCTTCTCATTAGTAGGACCAGTAACTTGATATTTGGTATTCCCATTCCAAATAACAGTGTATAGATTTGCTTCAGTCTTGATTTTCTCAAATATTGATGTGGCAACAGGTGTTAATGGCCCTTGACACTTAGAAATGGTCTTATGCACCACAACCATCCTTTTCATCATATTCCCTAATGAACTCAATGCAAGTTATAATTGGTTTGTCCCTAGCAAGAATCAGTTGCCTATTGAAGACCTCACAAAGATTGTTCAACATAACATCACATTTTGGCCTAACTGCAATAAATTTAAGGAAATATAGTATCATACAACTTATATCTACATGCTAATCAACTGATATCAAACAACTTATAACTACATGCTAATCAAACAACTGATATCAATAAATTGAATGAAATATAGTATCACATACCACTGTAATAAGCTCTGGACCAGTGTTTGGGTGGGATCTCTTTCAACCAATCATGGAGTGCCTTATCTTTATCTAGTATTGCTTTCATACTTCTTTCAAATTCCTGTGGTGTTGTTGCAAAGGCACATTTCTGAAACATGTTTTTGTACATCACACCTCTCCACCTTGGCTTCATGTTCTCATGTATATGCCTTATGCAAAACCTGTGTTCAGCACTTGGAAACACCTTTTGTATAGCTGGTATTATGCCCTAAACAAAACAATATTAAGTATGTAAAAATAAGCAAACAGTTACAAAAACAATTATATGTATGTAAAAATAAGCAAACGGTTACAAACCTTCTGTCTGTAACTTATGAAGGTGAAGTTACTATTATAATACAACTCCAGATCTTCACCTAAACACTCCAAAAACCAGGTCCAACTATCAGTTGACTCAACCTCCACCACTGAAAATGCTACTGGATAAATTCCATTATTTGCATCAATTCCCATAGCTGTTAAAATTTTGTCCCAGAAATGGCCCTTTCAAAAAGCACCCATTAAGACCAAGTAAATCTCTACCATCTAGCTTGAACCCTTCCTTTAGTGCACCAAAACAAATATATATTCTCCTAAACTGTCTTGTGGAACTACTAGGGTTGAAACTAGGTTCAACATCTAGTTTAACTGTTGTACCTTGATTAGATCTAATAAGCTCCTAAGTGTAATCCCTTAGATAACAATACTGAGCCTGAAAATCTCCAAGTACTTTCCTTTCAGCCATGGTCTTAGCCCTGCTCATCTGATATGGGGTAATCTGCACTTGATATTTCTTTGTCAAGTCTTCTGCTAAATCTCTTGGCTTAGTGGTTGAATTGCTTGTTTTAATGGTTGGTTCAATTTCTCTGGCCAACCAATTTATGGTGCACAAGCTCACATCTCTTGTTTGCAAACAAGTGTGCTCTTTAAAATATGTTTTCACAGTCCAACTACCTTTATTTCTAACATTTGATATGTGTAATGTCCAATGGCAAGTGGGAACCTGGTCCTTCTTTTTGGGTTTGGATTTTACAGAATTACCCTTTGATGTCCCACTAGAAGATGCTTGAGATCTATCCTTGGAATTCCCAACTACTTTTGTCCCATCCTCTTTACTTTCATACCTAACATGGCTAGGGTCCACACCTAAACAAATCACCCTATATCTACGGTTGTCATTAAGCTTAACATGTAATTCCATTCTTGATTCAATTGCATGTTGCTTGACCAACCACTTAATGGAATCTTTATCATCAAAAGTTTGGCCAATGTAAAAGGGATGATTCACATCTTTTGTACCACTATTCTTCTTCCTACTAAGCTTAAGAGCTTGTTCCAATGGTGTCTCATCACCACTATAACCATCAAACTCATCTACATCAATCAAACCTAAATTTTCATCTCCAAATACTTCATCTTCTTCACCTTCATCACTTATGTCAAAGTCAACAGCAGCCCTAAATTCATCTTTATCATTAACATCTATATCATCATCTAAGTAGTCTTCATCTATTATGTAATCTGAATCTTCACTTTCTTGACTACCTACATCACTCCTCCCTTCAACATCATCTGACCCCTCATCACTCCAATCATCATCACCCTTATCATCCTCAACAGCCTCCTTCTCAACAACACCCTCATCACTACTAAACTGATAATCAGCAGCCCATTCAACATTCAAAACATTCAATTCTTCAACACCTTTATCAACAATCAGTTTTTTCCTAGGATGTGTTTTGAAATGTTCAACATACACCTCAATAACTCTAGTATGTTGAATTTGTTCAATCATTTCAAGCACATCCTTATCACTACCTAATGGTCTTAAACCAACATCTAAGTCTACTCCATGGACCCTGTAATAGTATGAAATTACATCTTCTTCTAAATACCCTAGTTCTTCAACCATATCCTTTAGAATAATGACTGAAAAATACTCAGAATGCACCTTATCAATGAAGTCCACATGACCCAAATTGTAAGTTTTGCCTCCTGGACCATCGTTAAACTTGCCACCGTGATGAATTTGTATTGTAAACTGGTACGGGTCGTTTGCTGAAAAATTAAAGTGTACAAAATGTTAGGATCAACAAGTAAAGTATTTGATTCAAACAGTTGAGAATTTGTAAAATCAAAATCACCATATTCAACATCGGGATCGAATTTTGAAGAATCTGGTCGCACAACCCACAATTCAGCCATAACGATTGGTCGATTAGGGTTATTGACGACTGATGAACGAATTTGGGGAATCGATTGGGCGAACTCGGTTATCAGTTACTTGTTTAGAGAATTAGGGTTACGAGTTAGGATCTGATAATAATGAAACGGGGAAGGATCAAATAAAAGAAATAAGAATAATAATAGAATTACACAAATGCCCCTGACTTAACGGATGAAAGTTAACGGGTTAAAAAAAGTACTAAAAATGCAAGACTTTGGAAACTGAGGTAGCTATTTGCATAAAATAAAGAATAGGTACTAAAGTTGCGTAGTAGTCCAAACTACAGGTACTAAAATGACACTTAACTCTATAATATAAGTTATTTATAAAAAATTTAAAGACCTCAAGGGTAGAAAAAATGAACTACATACGTTTATTCTCTTATATTATCTATAACATGTTTGCATACTTTGAATCCACCTATATGTGTTTTTGGTTAACACCTCATTCCGCATCATCAAAAGAGTGAGCCATACATTAAACACCATTACAAGTTTGGGGAAAGGGGGCGTTAAGGGCGTGGGCGATACCTGGTAGGCGGGTGTTTAAGGCTCATGGAGCCATTTAGGGTGGGGTTTTCAAGAGGAAAGTATCTTGCGGTTAGGGGATTCTTTCTTTTAATTGATTTCATTGGCCTTCAAAGAAAACGTTAATGAGTACCTCTGCCTACGTGATAGTGACATGACGGTAATCTTTAAACTTTTCAGTTACTCGAACACATTTAGTCTAAGCAAATTGCATGTCAGCATTTTGAGTAAAAACCCAATTTTTAATATGTAAAAGAATTTAGTGATGATAAATATAAAAAGTTGTAAACCTCCCTACACAAAAAGAGAGTGAAAAATCATTTATAAAATTTGTTTTGTAGTTTTTATCTACATACATTAAAGTATTGATTTTAATAATTACATACAGATTGTTTCTTATTTCATTGTAATAGACATAATTTGCTATGTAATATCGTACCATGCTTATAAGTTGTACCTATCGGTACAGGTGCACAAAAAACCTGAATCCGGAACCGGACCCAAAATAAAAACCTGAAGTTGGTTTTTTTAATACCCGACCCTACTCGTAGGGTACGGATAGGATATGCATTTCGGTACTAAAACCCGAGCCCGAACCAGACCCGATTTGTACCCGGTAATACCCGAAAACCTGAACCGGACCCGATTTTCCAATACCCGAAATCGGGTATTTCAAATACCAGATGTATACTCAAAAAATACATTAAAAATACCTTAAAATTAACCGAAAAATCCCTAAAAAGTGCAACCTTTTAAAAATCCAATCTATACCAAAAAAATAGCCGGAAAAAAGCCCCAAAAAACCCAAAAATAGGTTTTTTTCAAGACCCGAAAAATGGTATTCAAATACCCGGTTTTAGAATACCCGGTTCTATCTCCGACCTAAACTCGATGCATAAGGTACGGTTTTTAGAGACAATACCCGGACCCGAACCCGAACCCGAACCCGACCCGGGTATTACTAATACCCGATTTTTTAATACCCGATCATACCCGACCCGGTATTTGAATAACCAGATTTGTGCACCACTACCTATCGGTCTACCTGGGCAGGCTAGGCTCCCTTTTGAAAAGAAATTGGGCCTAATTTGGGCCACAACTCTAATCTTGGCTTTGCAACTGATTTGTTTTCAATAAAACTGGGTCTATTTTGGGCCTACTCTGGGCCACATCTCTAATCTTTGCAGGCTGCACTGCTGCAGCTGATGTGTTTTCAAATAATATTTGTATAAAAGCCATAGTTAATTAGTCCTTATAAAATACACCGATCATAAAAAAATTCCAATCTTTTATTTTCAAATCATTTTTAAGGGTGCTTAGCTCAAAATATTTTGAAAGGCATTAAAATATTATAAAGGAATCGGAAATAATTCCATCTAAAACTAATGGTGTTTAATTGGTAATTTGTATTTGAAAATATTAATAAGAAGCCAAGTTATTAGTTAAATTAAAATTAATTCCATCAAAAGAAGGGTTTAACCCCACCCATTGAGGGTTCTATCGAGTGGAATGCTTTTTCATATATTGCTTCGATGATAGAACTAGCTTCACATGATTGATCGTCTTTCTGGATCTTGGTTGTTTTGTAAGTATTGTGCAAATGATTCATGCTGAGCTCCATTCATTTAACTTAACAAAACAAAACAAGTGCTCAAGATTGACTCGTTTCTAGCAGTATGTGTAAAGTTTGAGCTCAGCTTTCTAGCTTGAGGACGTTTCCCTTATGATGTACTATATATATATATATATAACTATACAATTTTCCTATATTTAACATAATATTATTATTTAGTTAGCTTCATTATTATTATATAGTATATATGTTTATTATATTATTAAAACAGCTATAATTCTATAAACTATAAATAACTTGTTTGGGCTAAAAAGGCTAGGGTCTTGTAGTAATGACTAATGATCATTAATTCAAACTCAAACTCGGCTCAACTTAAATCTTTAACGAACCAATCTTAAATAGACACCAAGTGGTAAACAAACATCAATTCAAACTCAAACTCGGATCGATTCAACTTTTAACATACCAATCTTAGAATAATGCACGGACCTTAGGATCCATTAAAATGTTTTAAAATCAATCACTAATTTTGTGAAAAGTTAAATACAATAGATTGAGATCATTCACAAACTTCAATTATCTTCCACTTAATCAACCAAACATTTACCAATTAAATTAAGAAAATACAAAATATCCGAAAATCCCAATGGCACGATATAAACAAATCCAAAACATAAGACTTGAAACTTATATTATAAGTATAATTATATACTCACAATTTTATCCTCGATATATGTTCGAAGCATTATTTATTGTTGGGGGTATGAAGCTGGACTCCATAAGGCGGTGCAGGAGGTCCATATTGTTGAGGAATCGTGGCTTCTGCTCGACCACGAGATTTGCCTAAAAGATAACACCCGATAGCCGCGATCAAAAACAGTAGTATCAAAGGTAACGATATCACGATGATATACCCCATCAACACCTTTAAATATAATTCCCCTGTTTCAAAAAATAATCGGCTATGAAATATTGTATAATTTTACTTCTATGTATCTAAATAAAATAGAATGATCAAGGGAAAAAAAGTTAAATAAATTAAATTGGTTTAGACAAAAACAAACCTTGGAATGAAAGGATATGAAATTAAGGTTGTACCTCGGCAGATCTCAAGCAACTGACAAGAGAGAGAGTTTAGTCGGTGAGAGGTGGGAGAGTCGTGAAGTAAAGATGCTTCTGGACGTGCGTCACACGGTGTTGCACGTTTGCTTCTAATATCTTCCTCAAAATATGCTTATTCTTAATTCTTTTAGGTGTCGTATTTCATAATTAAACTAGATTAATTCTTTCTTTAGAAAGATAATTTTCTTTTTTTTATTAGACCCTCGCACTATCTAATTTAGAGTGTCTCATTACCTCATTTTGGCCAGACTATGTTGTTGAAGAGGTAGGTCCCCGCAAAGCCCAGTTGGACCCGCAAGACACACCTTTGTACGTCTGCGCATAGACCAGCTGGTTCCGCAGGACCCACCATGCTCAGAGAGAAGACCTTACACGCAGTAAGCCAGCTGTTCTCGCAGGAAAGCCTCCCTTGGTACAATACCCTGCCTGTTCCCGCAGCTATGGGTACAAGCCAAGAAGGAAGGCTACGCGCACTAACAGTAAGGCTACACGCATAAGGCACTAACTCTTATACTTCAGTAATGTCACCTGAAGAAGGAATGAGCAAGGCGGGAATATTCCCGCCCAAAAGAGCCAGCCCGTACGCTTCTGGAAGATCTTTTGTAATGTACCTGCCAAGGTATGGACAAAATAGACAAGATCTGACCAAAGCAGCCCATGAATCAATCACAGGGTGACAGCTCACTGACAATAGTACGAGGAGGAGCACGCTCCAGTACAAAATGTCACTATCAGCCGTTGCCTACCCACCAACTCCCATCGTGGCACGTACATAGCCCGTAGTTTGTGGAAAATGAATATTATACAGCTGGCCGTACCTGCTTGGAAACCTACCTCCGGCTATAAATACTCCAACACCTTGGAACGGTATCATCATTTCATATTATCTTATATTCTCTCTAGCTATTTCTCTCAATATACACTTATATTCAGAGCAATCTAGTCTGATTCTCACGCCGGAGGGTGGTCACAAGGAGGAACCCCCCCCCCTTCTCAGTGACGAGCTCACGGTGTCTGTTTTGCAGGTCAAGAAGAATAACCATCTTTGCCGGACATAACCCTCGTGGGAAACATCTACTTAACCCTAAGATTATCCGTAATCTGCCGGGGTCTTTTAGTGTTTCTTCATTGGCGTCATCCGTGCATTAAGCTAGAACTTAATCTTCCTTTTTTCTCAGTTTTTTCAAACTTCTGGAAAGATGGTTAAGGTTACTCCGATGCCGAGGCCACCGAGTGACCAAGAAACTTCGGTAACCACAACCCCAGCTACTGGGGGGAACACCGGTGAATATACGATTTTTACGAACACTACCCCGGTTACCCAAGCCGAGGCAAGTGCAGTAAACAATCCTCCCCTGGGATTCATTGATTCCTAGGTAGAGAAGCAACAGACGAGGCTTCCCCGCCAAACACTAGATCAAGTTAAGACCTGGGCGGAAGCACGTCAGAAAGTATTCCAAGCTGAGTTGGATGAACGTTTACGTTCACTCCAACAAGCCAATGACGAATTCGGAAGCACTCGACAACAGCTCAACATGAACAATGATTGCGAGTATTCGGATGATGATTGGGAAAAATCTGACAGTGACGCAAACCCTTGTCATAAGGCGAAAGGGAAGAGTAAAGAAGTAGACTTCCGCTCGAAAAGAAATTTTGGAGAAACTTTCAAGCCAAAGAGCGCAGGGGGAAACCCGCGTGACTTCTCCAAAACTTTCAGACCGACTGTTGCAAATGCGGGAACATCCAAGTTTGCAAGAGACATTGCGGAAACAATTGCTCCAAAGAGAGCCAAACAGATGTCCAACATAGGCACTTACGATGGCGTATCCGACCCAGACGATCACTTGAACAGATTCATAGCGGGGGCAACCGTCAGTAATTGGACGGAACCCACGTGGTGTTACATGTTCCAAATGACGCTCGTTGGGGCAGCCAGAGCGTGGTTTGATCGTCTACCGGTCCACCACATCTATGATTGGGCAGACTTCCAGCACAAGTTCAGCCAGCACTTCAGTCAACAAAGAAAATATACTGAAGAGCAGTGGACGATCCTCAACTGCGTCAGAGAGGAAGACGAATCTTTGCTAGACTTCATCACTCGCTTCAACTCAAAGAAGCTAAGTCTAGGCACCATCAGTGAAGATCTTGTTCGCGCCGCTTTCATCCAGGGCGCTGAGTACCCAGAGCTTATCCGCACGTTGACGGGTAAAGATGGCATGCCATCCATGTGGGATGCCATCATGACGGCAGCTAAACGCTTTGCCGAGACAGAGAAGCAACTGGGTAGAAATCTTCCCAGAGCACAAATCTCTACACGCAGAAGACCAGAGAAAATAACGTCCGTACCGCCCGACAAAATAAGAAGAGGAAGCTTGGTATTTGGCAGTCAAGGATAAACTTTGACACCTCATCCAGCTCTCGCCCTCTCTTAGGCGGAAGGGACAACACGCACTCATCAAACAGGAATCCCAGATAGACGCCACTCACCAAAAGCGTCACCGAGATATTTGCCACCGAGAAACTCCCATGGCCAAAGGATCCAATAATCCGACAGCGTCATAACGCTGATCAGAGCAAATCCTGTGACTTCCACGGAACCAAAGGCCACACTACAGAGGAGTGTACGTCTTTGAAGGATATTGTCGAAACATTCGTCAAAGATGGAAAACTTACACACCTCGTGGCGTCGATTAAGAACGGAGGGAGAAATGACAATCGGTACAAGGGCAACGGACGAAAGCCCGTCGACATCAGCATCCACATGGTTCATGGCAATGTCAGAGGAAGAAAACGACGAATGACAGAGCCAAGTGCGTGGAAGGAAGCTGAAGTGCGCTTCCCGCATGTACCAGGAGGGCCCAACAAAGAAGGCCCCATGGTGATCAATAGCCAGCTGGGGCACTACATCACTTCCCGCACTCTTGCTGATAACGGCGCTTCATCAACGGTTATGTATAGGCAATTCTTCGACAAGCTAGACGACGAAGACAAAGAACGCCTAGAAACGGTCTACGCCTCAATGGAAGGGTTTGACGGCAGCACAAACACCCCCTTGGGGATCCTATCCTTCCCCGTCACTCTCACAGACGGGAAGTGCTCCCGCACAGAAGACGTGGACTTCGTCATAAAGAGGAAGCCACACCACACGTACGACATTCTCTTCGGGAGAGATGGGATGGCAAGGTTCAATGCTGTGGTGTCGTCGGTCCATGGTATGATGGGATGGCCAACAGCTGAGGGCGTTGCTATGATCACGGGCATTCCCCAGGTATGCATCGCATCTGTCTCATCCAAACCTAAACCAAAGATGGCTAAACCAACAACCTCAGAGCCAGAAGAATGGGCCTTCAATGGCAAATACCCTGACCAGGCTATTACCATTGGCCCAACGATCACTCATCCCACACGCACCCTGCTCAAACGCTTGTTGCAAAAAAATGCTGACATCTTCGCGTGGACACCAGCCGACATGACTGGTGTACCCCGAAGTAGGGCTGAGCATATGCTCAAGTGTGACCCGGCGTTTACTCCGATCATACAAAAGCGTCGCGTGATGGGGACTGAGCAGGCTAACGCGTGTAGAACCCAAGTCAAGGAACTCCTTGACGCAGGTATCGTACGCGTTAGTAAATATCAAACATAGGTTGCAAATCCCGTCATGGTACCAAAATCTAACAAACAATGGCGCATGTGCATAGATTTCAAAGATCTAAACAAAGCATGCTCCAAAGATTGTTACCCGTTACCCGAAATTGACCTGAAGGTAGATTCGTTAGCACCGTTTCGCCTTAAATGCTCCCTTGATGCGTATAAAGGGTACCATCAAATCCATATGGCCGTTGACGATCAGGAAAAAACTGCATTTCGGACGCCCGATGGCACATTTTGTTATCAAATGATGCCATTCGGGCTTAAGAATGCCGGGTCCACATACCAACGCCTGATGGACAAAGAGTTCCACGCCCAAATCGGGAGGAACTTGGAAGTTTACATGGATGATTTGGTCATCAAAAGCCTTGAGCCAGAAGCGATGTTGAAAGACATCGAAGAAACTTTCAACACGCTCAGACGGATAAACATGAAGCTCAACCCGAGCAAGTGTTCTTTTGGGATGGAAGAAGGGAAGTTCTTAGGAGTCATCGTTACCAAAGATGGCTTCAGAGCGAACCCTGAAAAGGTCAAAGCCATTATCAAAATGGAATCACCTACTACCATCAAACAAGCTCAGACACTGAATGGACGACTAGTCGCACTTAACCGCTTTTTGGCAAACCATGTGGATAGGTCGTTCCCATTCGTGTCAACATTGAGAAATTGCTTAAAGAAAACGCACTTCCGCTGGAGACCAGAAACGGAAGCAGCTTTTCAAGAGATTCGGTCACGCTTGATCGAACTCCCAACACTCACAGCACCTGAAGTGGGGGAGGAATTAATTCTTTACCTCTCCGCCACAGACAGAGCAACCGGGGCAGTCATACTAGTAGAACGAAAAGGCATCCAGATGCCCATCTACTACGTTAGCCGCGTCTTAACAGATGTGGAAACCCGGTACTCTACCCTGGAAAAATTAGTCTTAGCGCTTGTACAGTCTTCGCGCAGGCTAAGACGATATTTCCAAGGCCACCCAATCACCATTCTTACCAACTTCAAACTGGCAAACGTTCTAGGCAAACCCGAGTTGTCAGGGCGCCTAGCCAAATGGGCAATTGAATTGGGAGAATACGCGATAAAGTATAAGCCAAGACCAGCCATAAAAGGCCAGGTCTTGGCCGACTTTATTGCAGAAGTCCCCGCTTCGCGGGAAAAAGAGTACCAGGAAGAGGCTCAACCCTCTCCAGCACAGGACATTGATGATGTCTGGCGACTCTATACTGATGGAGCAGCTAACAACGAGGGTTCAGGCGCAGGGTTGAAACTAACTAACCCAGCAGGCCAAGAGTACACTTACGCTATTCGGGTGGATTTCCCAAGTACGAATAACGAAGCAGAGTATGAAGCATTCTTGGCCGGATTAAGAATTGCGCGTAAAATGGGGGTGTAAAACTTGGAAGCCCACGTGGATTCCATGTTAGTAGCCAACCAGATAAACGGGACGTACACGGCCGTGAACGACACAATGGCCCTGTACCTCGCACAAGCAAAAACCCTTATGCGCAATTTTAACGATTGCAAAGTTATGCACATCAAGCGAAGAGAAAACAAATCTGCGGATGCGTTAAGCAAGCTTGCATCGTTAGCCTTCACCCACTTGGGAAAGGACATCCGCGTTGAACTTCTTGGAGCACCTTCAGTCCCGCACAAGGAAATTTGTGTCATCCAAACCGGCATGGAAACATGGATGACACCAATCATAAATTACCTTGCAGCGGGTATACTACCAGAGTCGAAGACACATGCAAGAAAGATACACTGTAAATCACTGAACTATCAACTTGTTGATGACATACTTTACAGGCGTAACTTTCTTGGCCCACTCCTCAGATGCGTGGACGACCAAGATGCCGACTACCTCCTAAGGGAAGTACACGAAGGCATCTGTGGAGTACACGCAGGTCCACGCGCAGTTGTAGCTAAGCTGAACAGCGCGGGATACTTTTGGCCGGGGATGCACACGGATGCGCTGGCCTACATCAGAAAATGTAGATCCTGCCAGCTTTACGCACCCAACACGCATCGCCCGAAGAACGAACTTGTTCCAGTCACATCTTCATGGCCATTCCAGAAGTGGGCCATCGATGTGACAGGCCCATTTCCCATAGCAGCAGGGAACGTTCAGTTCCTAGTGGTAGCCATCGACTACTTCACCAAGTGGATAGAAGGAAAACCCTTAGCCCAAACAACCGCAAAACATATTAAAAAATTTATTTGGGAATTTATTATTTGTCGTTTTGGACTTCCACAGAATTTGGTGAGCGATAACGGCATCAACTTTGCTGACCAGAAGCTACAAAAGTGGCTGAAAGAGCTTCAAATCACCCACACCTTCACCTCAGTGGCACACCCGCAGGGTAATGGTGAGGTGGAAAGAGCAAACAAGAGCATCGTCGACGGTATAAGGAAAAGACTCTTGGAGCATAGATCCGGCTGGGTGGACGAAGTTCCACATGTCCTTTGGGCAAACAGAACGTTGAAAAAAGCAAGCACGGGCGAAACCCCGTTTAGCCTCACCTATGGCACTGAAGCCATGGTTCCAGTCGAGATCGGTCTACCCTCACCAAGAGTCATAACTCAACCAGAAGACAATGATGCGGAAAGACGGTTAGACCTTATGCTAACCGAAGAACGCAGAGACTTAGCCGCAGCGCGTGAAGAGAACTATAATCGACAAATGCAAAAGTACTACAACAAGCGGGTAAAACTCTGCAACTTCAATGTCGGAGACTACATACTGCGTAACAACGAGGCTTCAAACCAAGAGCGCCCAGGAAAGCTGGCCCCGGTCTGGGAATGGCCATACATTATTAAAGAAGTTTTGGGAAAGGGCGCATACCGGCTCGAAAGGCTCGATGGCACCCCCATCCCAAGAACATGGAATGAAGCTCAATTACGCAAATGTTACATGTAGATCAATTCCAAACTGGTAAAGAAAAGGCCTAGAGCCACTTCTAATGGAAATGATTCTCCTTTCACATTGTGTTGATAGCCTTACCTTTATACTTATGAACTGACCACACTGATATGCCGGTATTCACCGCATAAATAAGTGTGGGAGGAAGTAAGTCGTTGCGTGTGGAAAGCGGCACAACACGCATGAACACAAAAACAGTAAATATTTCTAAGAGGAAGATGAGGAAAACCTTCACGCAGGTCAGATATAGGTAAAGTTTGGTCATCCTACTAAGTGAAAGTGACGGTTCTACCCGCACAATCATGATAGAGGAAACAGAACAGTAACCTATTATCCAACACGCGTCGAAAGGTTAACTTATTCAAAACACTTAGAAAATTGCTAAGTTAAACTAAAATATGCATGAGCAATTCATATAATGTTTACAAGGCAAGGCGTTAACAAAATATTTATATTCACAATAAAAATTCAAACATTACAAGAATGGCTAGGTATCTACCCGCCTACAAAAATACAAATCTATCCTAACGGTTGGAAGGGATCTCAAGGTTCAAGTTTCAGAACCACTCCCTCCAAACCCACTCGAACCCGCACCATCATTCGTCTGCGGCGGTTCGAGGAAAGCCTTGAGAACAGCTAGCCCGTCATCAGCAGCCGCAATTTCGTTCACCTTCTCCACAACCGGATGCGGAAAGGCAACATACTGGTTCACAGCTTGGTCGTAGGCAGCTTCAGTGTCTACATCGTGTAAAGGAAAGTTAGAAGGCGGGATGCCCTTCTCTGCAAATCCTAGACCAAGCAGGAAACTAGCTTTCTCCCCATCCTCATGAGAAGCGTTGAGGGCTGCACTCATGGCATCGTCATAAGATGTGTTCCCAAAAATCCGATGCACAACCTACAAAAAAATATATATATATATAAAAGAACTTTTCTAAGTATAAAGAAAAGCGTAAAGAAATTATGGAGCTACGCGTACCTGAGGCAACGCTTCTCGTAGAAGCCACTCCTTAGTGATCAGAGCTTCTTGGAGGGTAGCTTGAGCTTGATCGCGGGCACGTTCGGCTTCATTTTTGTTGAGGTTGGCAAGCAACACATCCTTAGCAGCAGCCTCTTCAACGCCCCTAAGCTTGCGCTCAGTGCGATCAAGCATACCCTTCTGATCCAAGAGCTCTTGGAGCTTCTTGGCATCTTCCAAAGCCAAAGCATCATGAGCCTGCTGAAGCTTCTCTAGTTTGGCTTTGAGCTCTTCGTTTTCAGTGCGCAGAGGCTCAGCAACGGCTTCAGCTTTTGTGGCCCTCTCGGTCGCATTACGCGCGGTTTCCTTGGCCAACCTAAGCTGTTCGTTAATAGCTTGGGTAGCCTTGGAACGGGCCTCATGCCTGGCCTGAATCTCGACCTCGAGGTCCTTGAAGGCCTTCTCCTTCTCCGCAGCGGTGGCAGCGAGCCTCTTGTTCTCCTCCCGCAATGCTCACGCCTGAGCCACTTCCAGGCTACGCGCCGTCTTTAACTTGTCGTTTTCACGACAAAGTAGCTCGACGCGCGGCTGCATCCGGGCAAGGAGGATTCGGAGCTCATTGGACAGCCTACCCTCCTGGTAGCTGGCCATTGCCTCCCCCAACGCACCGCTTGGAGCGGCATGGCGCGCCCAGTCGACGCAGTCCGCAGGCGTGCGGAGGGTCGTTCCTCGGCGGATATTCCACCGTGGAGCGTACACCTCATTGGAATCCGAAACTGCAAAAACAAAAAACAGTTAGGAAAAAATGACAAAAATGGGTAATAGGCCAAAACAACCCCACGCACCTGTAGGGTCGGTAACAGGCCGGTAGCCGCCAAACCCATCACCCGAACCTAGAGGATATCCATCCAAAAGGTCAAGGAGATGGGAAGGAGGCAAAGATTGGACCCCCTCAACAGAGGTAAGTCCAGGGGTCCCAACCCCAAACATACCTGAAGAACCGGCCATGGGCGAAGTAGTCGCTGACACCGGAGGGGGCATGGTAGAAGCCACCGTGGTAGTGACCATCGGTGGTGAACTCATTGGAGATGAACTCACAATCGTGGTCGCCGCTACAGACGAGCCGGCAGAAAAAGTCACCGCTGGCCCAGTGAAGGATGCGGTGAAGATGGCACTGATGGCCGGCGGAGATGAAGTCATAACTGGAACAGTTGCCCAACAGTATGGGCAACTGAACCAACACCGGAAACAGGCGCAGCCGCCTAGGTCATCGCCTCGGATAGGTTGACCAAACCTATCGTCGTGGGTCCTGAACTGCTTCCTCCCGCACCGCTCTGAAAAGCAGATACGTCCACTCCTGCATAAACAAAATATTAAAAACAATGGCGAAAAGAAATGCGGGAAAGGTAAAAAATTATACTTACGGGTTTTCTTAATCTTGAAAGACCTGACGGGCGGAGACGAACCCGATGGAACTGGCCTCTTCACGCCAGCCACCGTCGCAACGCTTGGTTGCTCAGAGGTGACAGCCGTCTCAACCTCCGAGACAATAGTCTCGCCACCACCAAGGTCCCCCGCCGCCTCCTCACTCTCAGTCTCGGAATCCGACTGATTCCCATGGTCGACGACGGAAGCGACCTTCGCCTTGCCCTTCCCACCAGCAGCTTTCTTCTTCCTCACAAAGAAGGGCCCATCTGCGGATTCCTCATCAGAAGATGACAAAATCAGAGGAATTCCAGCAGAAGTTTGAGCATGAAGAGGACGAGGATTGAAGAACTTATTACCTGGCCGAGTGGCGCTTAGAATCTCATGACCTGCCGGATAGACTTCTACGAACCTATCCGCAGTTTGCTCCAAGATGGGCAACTCGTTCTCGTCAAGATCACGAGTACCCAACCGTGCGGGACCACCAGTCCCCCGCGGATACAGGAGCGATTGCAAGTCATTCCCCTCTGAAATAAGAAAAGACAAGTGTTAGTAGAAAAACCCTAAAACAACACAAAAAGTGGGGCATACCGTAAGGAATAGAGCTCAAACCGTATTCAAGGACGATGGGTATTTGCGGCGTCCCAGACCCAGCATCCTTCCACACGCGGCTCATGCCGAGCATCACCATCCCAGACTCCGCGAAGCGATAAACCGGAGTCTGGATCTGGGAGATCTTGGCGAACCATTCCGCCTCCTGGTAATTGGAGGCGTGAAGGTTAGGAAGCGCCCTCCCGTTCTTGAACGTCATCGCGATGGGGACGACGCGAGCGGAGATGAAGAAAAACTCCCGCTTCCAAGACCGAAGACTGCGCTCGGTAGCGCAGATCTTCAACCCCTTGATCCGAGTGACCAGGGTATACCAACCATGGATGCACCTCTAGGAGTAGAAGGTCATCAGGCGGTCGACGCGGGGCTCGATGCCCAGAATATGGCACACCCAATGAAAATGGCGAACCTTAGCAATCGCCATTGGGTGCACCTCCGTCAAGTGTACACCGTGTTTCTCCAAAACACGGTATACGAACTTCGTTAATGGGAATCGGAGATTCCCATATATAAAGAACGAGGCGTAGACCCCTATCTTGCCCTTAGGGGCATCGTACACCGTCTGGTGGGGCTCCGGAAACTCAGGCTCATAAGGCTCGAGCATGAACTTCTTGACGATATAGTGGTATAAATCGACAGAAAGAGTACACTGGCACTCGCCAGCAGTACTCTTATCGTCCTTATCAGACGTGTACGTCGGGTTCTCAAGGTATACATCGGACTCCTCGACAGTAACCTCGGGATCATGTGTAGAAGACGACATTTTTTAGATGTTAAAGAGAGCGATTTCAGGAGAATGCTCGACGGAAAAGTTAGAGTATTCGCCGAAAATCGCTTAGAAGAAGAAGAGTGAAGTGAAAGTATGGAATGAGATGCACCCTCTCCCCCCTTATATACTCATCGCAATGAATGCGATGAATTTAATGCGGAGGAGAGAGAGAGCGCAGGTGCAATGAAACGGCGACACGTGGATAAAGCAAGCTGGCAACAGGTGTCAGGATGGCGCGTGAAATGAAACTCGCGCCCACGCGCCTGAAAAAGCGTCCTGATTGACCACATACTGTCACGTCGTCATAACTTCCTGCACGTCCTGAAACCGTCAGAAGACGCCAACGTCCCTTCAGCCGTTTGGGCTGTCCTTATCCTTTCACCAACTCTTCGAATTTCAGAAAGATTCAAAAAGATTCAAAAATAAGAGGGAATATACCCCCTTACCTTGGATAACAAGAAACCATAAGACAAGTGCGGGTGCAGTGTCAAGGCGAAACCCTTCACATACTTAGCACTTGCAGGGAATTGAAGCCAAGATACCTTGGAAAATAAGGAACCATAAGACAAGTGCGGGTACAGTGTCAAGGCGAAACCCTTCACATACTCAGCACTTGCAGGGAATTGAACCTAAGAATGATCTTATGGGCCATGCTTGCGGAAAGAGAAATAACACCTCCGCATGGCGGGAACGTTGAGAACTAGATTGTTTGAAGCTTCAAGATGGAATTGGTGGTTTAACATAACTGATCACTATGCCCAAAACTACCAAAACCTCGTGAAGAATCTATACAAGTGAAACTCAACGCTCCCGACTTGCGAAGAGGTTACACACCTACCCACATCATACCCAAAGATCAGGCAGAAAAGTCAGGAATTTCTGCAAGTGACATTAAGAAAACTGCGGGAAGAATCCCCACGGAAAACCTTAAAAAACAAAAACCCCTCTTTAAAACCCCTTGCTTAAAGTCCAAAAGTTCACCTCACTTATTAACAATTCATGAGAAGAACAATGGACTGGGGGGACTTGAAGAGGTAGGTCCCCGCAAAGCCCAGTTGGACCCGCAAGACACACCTTGAAGAGGTACGTCTGCGCATAGACCAGCTGGTTCCGCAGGACCCACCATGCTCAGAGAGAAGACCTTACACGCAGTAAGCCAGCTGTTCCCGCAGGAAAGCCTCCCTTGGTACAGTACCCTGCCTGTTCCCGCAGCTATGGGTACAAACCAAGAAGGAAGGCTACCCGCACTAACACTAAGGCTACACGCATAAGGCACTAACTCTTATACTTCAGTAATGTCACCTGAAGAAGGAATGAGCAAGGCGGGAATATTCCCGCCCAAAAGAGCCAGTCCGTACGCTTCTGGAAGATCTTTTGTACTATACCTGCCAAGGTATGGACAAAATAGACAAGATCTGACCAAAGCAGCCCATGAATCAATCACAGGGTGACAGCTCACCGACAATAGTACGAGGAGGAGCACGCTCCAGTACAAAATGTCACTATCAGCCGTTGCCTACCCACCAACTTCCATCGTGGCACGTACATAGCCCGTAGTTGGTGGAAAAGGAATATTATACAGCTGGCCGTACCTGCTTGGAAACCTACCTTCGGCTATAAATACTCCAACACCTTGGAACGGTATCATCATCTCATATTATCTTATATTCTCTCTAGCTATTTCTCTCAATATACATTTATATTCAGAGCAATCTAGTCTGATTCTCACGCCGGAGGGTGGTCACAAGGAGGAACCCCCCCCCCCTTCTCAGTGACGAGCTCACGGTGTCTGTTTTGCAGGTCAAGAAGAATAACCATCTTTGCCGGACATAACCCTTGTGGGAAACATCTACTTAACCCTAAGATTATCCGTAATCTGCCGGGGTCTTTTAGTGTTTCTTCAGTTGTCTTAACCGGGCTCACGTTGGTTTCAGAGATTGGCTTGAGCTTTCCACCAGGAAACCATACCGTCGGTCGCCACTTGACAGTCGTTGTGCCGCCACAAGAGCTGAACTCTCTGGCGTAACACACTGTGGGACGAAAATCGGGTGAGCTCGGGATCCGAACTGATAACCTTGCAAGACATAACTCAAAATTACTAATATTCACCCAAAGTGGCATAACTTTAAAAAAAAGGAAAAAAAGTGAAGAAACATTAATTTAAACCGGAGTCTAGATGGGCACTTCCACATAGTTAAGGATAACTAGATCTTGGAAGCTAATAGTGTCGTTAACCTCGTTATAGTAAGGGGGTTTTATATAACCACCATTCAGCGTGAGAACTAGTATAGTAAGTTATGAATATAATGAGTGAGTTGAGTTTGCATAATCCTTTTACCAGTTGGTGAAGTCTCCTATTTATAGCCGAAAGTTTGGATTATTACTGGTCCATGGCTAATTGGAATATTGGTTTGTCCCCTCTGTAACCTACGTGGTGGAGACCGTGGAGAACGTTTTGCGCAAAACCTACTGTGCAATGGGGTTGTCTTTCCCTTCACAAGTGGTCTCCGCATGTACCTTCTATACAAATGACGTTACCCCGTTGGGTTTCCTTTTTTCCTATACAGTCGTCTGATGCTAACTGTGGTCCGGGCGTATACCTTATTTCCAGGTGGTATCTCCATATTAGTTCCTTAAGGGCGTGTACCCGAATCGACCTGAATCTAAGAGCATATCTCTTCAGAAAGTTTAATTTGTATTTCTCATTTGTTATTTGTAAATTTGTTAAGTTAATACTATTTCTTAATATATATTGTTATATGTCATCAATCATCATCGTACTCAGTAAATCCTACCAATAGTAAAGCTACGGTAGGGTCTGAGGAGGGTAAGATGTAGACAACCTTACCTCTACCCCGTAGGAATAGAGAGGTTGCTTCCAGTGAGACCCTCTGCTCGATAGTAATTCTGCTTCAAGCCTTAGACATAAGGCACATAACACTCAACCATTGGGACAACCGCCGATTGATGCATTTACCTTTGTCTTTCGGCCATCAACGCCACCACATGACTACTTAATTATATATATTTGTAAATTCGGGTCACCCATCCAACAGATAATTTGGGATCTCAACAAAGATTACTATTCATAGCATGTTATGTCACCATCTACTAGATAGATACTATCTGGAAGATGACATAGGATGCACATCCACATACAGACATACTACACTTCATGATGGGATTAACTATACCTTGCATGATGGAACGCAGATTAAGGGATGATGTTTGTTTTAATTTTTGAAAAATAACCCGAGACTAAAGGTAAAGAGATTGCATAATGTTGCTTCCAATTCTGTTTATAAATCGTTAATGTGTATCCCATAGAAAAAAATTTACAGATCACATAACGACACCAAGACATCATTCATTGTTTTCTTGCTCTTTTTCAATCCCACAACTTGTCAACCAACCAAAACTTAAAGTCAGTTACACTCCATATGCTACCGGCTTGTTCGCATTCACACCTTCTGTCACCTTGCTCGACAGCCGCCGCTTGTACCGCTTCAGAACCGACGCCAGGTTCTCTTTTCCCTTCGGGAACGCCACGTCTCCAGCCGCAGTGCCCGTCCTCCCTTTCCTACACGATATTGCAATCTCCACATCCTTCACTATGTCCAATAGGCTCCCCGCGGTTGTGCATTTCCCTTTGCTTTGTTTCGCCATTGGCGGGAGCAGACTGGCCGCAGTTTTAGGTGGAGATGCGCGTTGCTGCTGGTAGGAACTTGGGAGTTGTAGGCAGAAACACGGGTTCATTGCGGCCCGTGGTTTAGAAAATGCCAGCTCAATTATCCCCTGCAATAATATACAGACAGTCAAAAACCCTAAACCTTAAACCTTAAACACATGTATAGTCGTTATTAATATTAATATAAATATTACCTGAAGACGGTTAAGAACATAAGTATATTTCCCCCAAAGCTCGGGCCGGCTTTCCATAAGTGACAACTCGAGAACCCGATGAATGCACCACACACCGAAGCTTGTGACTAGATCGGCCCGCCAAACGCAACCTTCCCCGCAATTGGGAATAGATGTCACTAGGTCGATTTTCATACCCGGGTCACCCACGTGAGCCGCCCCGTTCACCTCCTCGCTCTCGACTTCATAAAGAAACCGCTCCCGAGCGGCTACTCGGTCCACGAGGTCCTCGTCAAGACCGCTGTTCTGTTGAAACAACCAATCGGACCCTTCGAGTTTCAACAGCTTCACAATACATAGTCTCAAAGACTTCAAAAGATTTGCTTCTAAATCAACTGCGGATCCGGTGTCTTGAGTGTTTATACTCAGCCTACTGTTGGTTTTTTCGGCTACACCGAATTGTTCGAAAGGTTGTCTAGACCAAATGGACCAAGTGTCTGACCCGGAACTTAGCTGGTATGGGCTGACATAACCCGAAGGAGTCCCGGGACCATACATTGGGCCCGTATACATATTCATTTTGCGGCCGAGAGATCCATCCCGATGAGGAAGCGAGAGCCCGGATATATCAGGCATGCTGTAATACTTCTTTTCGTTAACCGTACTATGAGTTTCAGCCGGGTGATTATAATAACTTCTTTCGGGTTGCATTGAGCTGTTCCTAGACACCACTGGATCAGGAAAGCCCGGTGGCTTAGCCGGGCTGGTCCCATTTTGCAGACCTTTGGTCAAAGAATAAGGAGCTTTGTAGTTGGTTGAACCGAATGATGGTGATTTAGGAGCCAACGGGTCTAGTTGGTTCATGTAAGACTTGATTTGATACCCGTGAACCGTAGCTGGCTGATCATCATACCCACTAGAAACTTGTGGGATTCTTAGACCACCGGAAGACGACTGGAGCCGTAAGCTATGGTAGCGCTTCTCACTCGGGTCCATCACGTTGAGGTTTGACCGTTGTGCATACGCGTCTAGTAACTGCATTTGGGTGGACAATAACGAAGACGGGCTTCGGGCTTGCACGCTCTGCGGCCTTGAAGAGTCAAATAAACTTTTGTTGTCTACTTTCAACGCCTTCGGTTTCAGATTCGGGTTCGAGTTCATATTCACCTTAGACTCTATTCCTAGTAACTTATCGAGTTTTCTCGCTTTCGCTTCTTGTGTTGGTTCCCCATGAAAATCAAACAACTGTCCCCAAAACTCATCAAGCACAGCAGCTAACTGCCGCCTTGCAGCCCGACCCAATCCCGCTAGCTTCGACCAACTCCCAGTACCGCTCCCTACATCGTCATGCTTCAAACCGAGACTCTTGAACGATGGTGGCCCGTCTGGTCTTACCACATGGTTCGTTTCCGGGACTACTTTCACCAGCTCTTCAGGCTGCAAAGTGTTGTTTATTATCTTCTGCTCTTGCTCTTTCTCTTTCACAACCTGTGAATTCCCATCTATACTCAATGTCCTTTCAATCGACTCGGGTTCTTCTTTCTTCAAATCTTCACCAGCTGAAACTTTTACCGGTAATTCCTCTGGTGGCGATGAAACTATAGTTTCAGACGCATTTTCTTCAATGGTAGCCAGCCCTTTATCTGGCTCCATAACTTCTTCAACCAAATTCAAACTCGGTGGAACTGAATAAGACTCGACTGATTCGTCAACTCTGTCATATTCTGATAACGGTTCCTCCACATAATCTGATCCAAAACTTGCAGACTTCAAAGGGGTAACAGCAAGCCAAAGGATCATAAAGAACGAAACACACGCCGCTAGGAGAAGCACAGTATAATAGCTGGAACTCCATCTAATATTACTCGCCCAATCACTGCTCCCAAACACCATTTCGATAACAAATATTATTGATAACCCGAGCATCCCGACAAACGTGATCAGCACCATAAACTCAACAAAGCTTGAAACTTTATTCGCACCCATTACCGATCTTGATGTTGCAATCCGGAAAAGAGGGATAACAGAAGACGGAAGCAAAAGGGCGGTCACGATTTGTGTAAAGATTAGTAGTTGGTATGTGCCCTCTGCCCCGGAATGCCATGAACATAATAGTGCAGGAATAACGGAAACAAATCTGATTGTGGAGTGATGATACCAGCCAGGGATGTTGAGTTTAAAGAAGCTGTGGAGAATGGGTTTACCACTGAATTTCCAGGTCAACGCAGTCGTGTGACTTGAAAGCAAGAGGATTAGCAATAAAGCAAAGGGTCCAATAAGATTCCTAAATGCCTGCACATAATTATGAGGTTAAATCATATGTTGATTGGTGATGATAACTTAAAAAGACAGTTTAGGTATGTACTTGATCCATTAAAGACAATGCATCTTGAAAAGTAAGCAAGTCAAGCCCACTACTGTAGAAAACATTTGCAGCTGAGTTCATCACAACATAATTCACCATAAAAATGCCACTGAAAACACTGGAAATAGCAAACAAATGATCAACACACACGCTCCCTTTTGAAACCGGTTCGGACCCCTGCATTTGCTGAAAACAGAACAAAACCAACCCGTAATTAATCAAAAGAATCAAGTCAACATGTAAAGTCAATGAGATCTTTTAAGTATCATGTACCAGCACAAAAGATGAATGAAGATAAAAATTATGAGGCATCATGCTTGCGCCGAGAAGACTGATCAATGCGAACACACTTTCCCCGCTGAACGTTATTAGCATACCGCCACCGACCGAGAGTGATGTATCGGGTTGACCCATGAGCACACTAAACAGGTAACAAACTAAAGTGAAGCTTGCCAAGTACACACACATAAACTTTGCTTTACCAGTCTCCTGAAACAAGTAAATTACCATTTGACACCGAATTAGTCGTTACTTCATATACAAAGAATCAAGAAAATATGATAACGGGCCGGGCTTACCAACAAACCGGAGAAAAGAGGGAATAGAAATACATCCAAAGAAGTCAACAAAACACAAGTAAACAAGCTCATGCCAAACATCAAGTGAAGTGCGTGTGCTATGCCCAAAATCTATCACAATAAGTGCATTTACAAATATGTTAAATTTTGATCAATATTAATAGTTGCATAGAAAGATCCATGTAACGAATCATATACGGTACCATAGAAAGATCGAGAGCAATCATGGATAGTTCGGCTTGAATCCCTAAAAAGATACACGTGACCGTGTAGTACTCCGAGCTGCATATCTACAGATTTAGAAACAAAGATCGCGAATTCATTAAACCCGTAATCCAAAAAAATTTATTGTGTAAATAAATTATAATAACTAGTTATTTAGTTAATTACCTGGGCAAGATCTCTTCCAGTGACCACAGTGATACAAGCTGAAAGGTATTGACACAGGACAGCAGCCAAACTAAAAACAAACATCAGTAACGTAAGGTCATACCCGAAACGGGCCCCACCTTCGACGGCTGCAACCCATTTTCCGGGATCAACATAACCAATTGCCACGAAAAGGACCGGCACGAAAGCAGGAAACAATCTTTGTGACATGTTGGATACGGGTTTAGCGATTAACGCCTCGGATTCCATTTCTCAAACTTTAAAACCAAAAAAGATTGAATTTTTCGGTCGGACGGATGATCAATCAAAGATTTTGAACCCAACAACACTTAATTTGGAACAAGGAAATTGAAGCATCTAAAATTCATAGCAGAAAGTGTTGTCACGTGAAAACTGTTGGTGTATTGAGATTTTGACTCAAGATGTCACAATCAAAACCACTTTCTTGATGTCTTATGAACTATTTACATCTGCCCATCACATGAGCATTCTGTGATATGCCTACCTGATTGATCAAGATCCTCTGTATAAACACAAAACAACAAAACATCATCAACAAAAATATGATACCAAAACTGAAAGATTTATTTATATGATACACAAATCTCAGAAGCGTTATTGATATATTAAAAACAGTAAAATTCATCAAGAAACAAAATAAAAAGATCATAAAACCTATAAATAAACCCTTAATAGTTGATACCAAAAATAACACATTTCCATATGTCAAAGAAACCAGTCAAACAAGATCAAAACTATTTATATAAAGTTATAAACATCACCAGAACATATTCAGATATAAAGATATAAATCCCATAAAACTCAAAATTTTAAGATGATCCATAAAAACTAAAACCTGGGATCTATTTGGTTGCATAAAATGATTTTAAAAAAAACTCAACTTTTAACAAACCAATAACATGAAGAAGAATAAAAAGTCAAGCAGGTATAATAAACTATTAAATATAAATACCTTTTAATTATTGGTGTTACAAGTTACAACAAAAGCATCATCTTTCTTGAAGTTAACTTTATGAGTTCAGAGCAGAAATGAAAAGACGTAGAAGAGAGATGGATGGTGGTAACAGATAGATACAAATGATTGTATGTATGTATGTATATGTAAGACAGAGTAAAGAAGGTATTATCTTGTATTCGGAGAAAGGAGGCAACTCAGCCTATGGGAAAGAGAGGTGGGGTTGAATATCTTCCACTTGCCACTTTAAAAAGAGTGTAGCTTTTTAGGTTTTAGGGCACGAGTATATCGAATTCACCAAAATATATACAATTATTTATATCTTTGTCTACGTGTACTATAATAATTTATAGGTTTGTTCTACCTAGCTCATTTTCATAATTAATTTGTGCCAATCGAATAATTTATGTTTAACTTAAATGGGTTGTTTCGGGTTAATACCACGGGTTTCTATATTGATGTGTTTACTTTGATAGGTGTTGAGTGATTTTTTGAGTTTAAGATTGAAGTTGTTTGGATATTTATGTTGGGGTATGATAGTTGAAAGTAAATGAGATCGTATGAGTTTCGGTTGCATCGTGGATACGTGTTTAGCTAAATGGACGGTACACGTGTTGGTCTGGTTACATTTATTATTGTTAGGTGTTTTTTATGTTGAAATATAAAGGTGTTGGATACGTTATGGGAAACTATTAAATGGTTGTAACGTTATGTAGTTTAAGGGCGATTAGATAAGCAGCAATTAGCAATTTTTGTATGTTAGGGTATTACCTGTTCATTGGGCAATAAGATTACAAGTGTTGATGCACAACATTCGAGCATATGAAGCTTGCTTTTTGAAGTTATATTATATCCCTTCAAAACTTACGGTATATTATACTCTACTCTAGTTAAACTTATCAAAGTTTACGATTTTTAAAATGTTTGTATCTAACCTTGTTTTTTACCAACCACATGTTGACACATATTACTCATAAGCTTTTTATTTTTTTGTAACTTCAAACAATGGTGTTTTATATAATTCCAGATATATATAGCTGCGACATGTTTATTTTTATCTACACTATTATATAAGTTTTGTTCAAAACAGAGTTAGCACATGATAATGTTAAACTCATCTCAGCAGTACTTATGTAAACATTGTTAAAGTTGTATACCTATTCGACGTAAAAAAAAATCACAAGTGAATGTGTGTGAACCTACTTTTTTATTTATTTTTTAGCAATAGCAACCTAACACACTTTTTTTTTATTATTTTCTGCTTCTTAATTTAATTTATTTTAGTGAACCCATTACACAATTTAAAAAAAAAAAACTTTATACGTGATGGTTAGTTTTTCACTTTTTAGTTAAACCACTACACAGTCTAAATCTAAGATCCAATTGTTAAAAACAGTTTTTCAAACTATAAATTATAACCCAAAATGAATTATATTGTAGTTATTCCTAGTTGTACTTGTACTGGTCTATTACTTCAATTTAATTGGTCAAACCGGCTTCAACTATTTGGACAGTCCCTTTAAACAAACATGTCAAACGTTTTAAATAGTATCGTTGAATTTTCATCAAAGCATATTGGAAATCGCAATTCGTTTTACTAGAACAAAGAATAATATTTTTTTTATTAATGTTCCAAGTCATATGATGCTGATGATAGTGCTATAAATAGTGTTAGCATTATTGATGTTGTATACAGCCGTTTTTCACGACATTAAGACGTTTTATAAAATTGGAGTATTTCGTTTTTGAAAAAATGTTTATTTTGTCGTGTAACATTTAATTTATTATGTTTTATATTTGTAATTTAATATTTTGACATTATTATATATATATTTTTTTTTAAAAGTAACACGTCTATAAATTTGAACGTTTGTTTACAATAGGTTTGAATCCTGATGACTTGAAGTCAACGGTTTTCTTAACATCTCGATACCAACTTAGTATACCCATTGAACGATATTCACATGATATAAAATAAATGATAATTGTACTTGTAAAACAAATTTCCCGTTTATTTTTGTATTTATAAGAGAAATCAAGATCAAACAAAAAATAAAAAGAGAATGTATTCCTGACCTTTCATTTTTTATTTTATTATTGCCATGTTTACACTGGTGTTGTTCTAGTGATTACTTTCCAAGGGAATGTGTACAAGGTGATCGCTATCTTCGAACCAGTAAAATATGACGTATCAGTGATTTCTTTTGGTTAAGAGAAATGTTAGTGGAGCAAGTCCAGATTAGATAATTGAAGTGAGGACGTAGAGTGGGTTAGTTAACATATACTTAAATTTTACAAATCAATTTTATTATATATATCTCTTACTCTTTAAGATCTTAAGTTATAAAAAGAGCTTGTCAAATAAGATTAGCTTCTTTCTAGTTCTACAACGTATGCATTTTATGTTTCGATTACTTGTGCATTAACATTAACAAACTTAAATTAAGAAAAAAAGTTTACATTGATACGTAAATGAAAATAAACATGTCACAACGATATACTTGAAACTATATTCTATCTTAAAAGTTATATAAAAAAGTAAAAAAAAAATAATAATAGTAGCCAACATAATATAACATAACATAACATAATTAGTTAAAAAAATGAAATAGGAGTTAAGAAACAATGGAAGTTAATGAATTTTATTTTATATAAATAACCGCTTTAAGTTTAAACTCACTCTTCAAATCGTTACTAGCTTGGTGCCCGCGCGATGCTGCGAGGTACACGCTCAAACACGACGTCGAACGCATAAGCGGTGACCTCACTATAGTACGCACGCAGCCTGACTATAGTATGCATGTAATGCTGCGTCGGACATGTAACAATTCGTCGGTGAACGGGTAATTCGGTCTGAAACATGACCCAAGCCCACCAGACCCGTTGCGGCCCTAATTACATGTCACGTAACATGTTGTTTTTAAAAATTTTAAAAAGTATAGCAATATCATACTCAATTTAAAGTGAATAAAATGCTCGTTTTTATGATGTAATTTTTTTATAAAAATATTAACATGTAAAAAAATTAATTGTTGTTAAAACTTTATGGGGTTGTTGGTTTAGAAATAAGAGGGCTAATATGTAACTATTTAAGAAGTTAGCAAAACTTACCCTTAACTTTAAGGACCATAATTGTAAGTTTGAAACAAACTAAATTGTTAAAACTTAACCGTACATGATCATAGTAAGCAAAGACTATACTACCCCTAGATTTTCAAAATTGATTGCATTAGTAATTATACTTAAAGCAATAGTGATTGTACCTCTTAAAATTTAAGAGGTCCTTCACTCATGCATTATATATAGTACTAGTAGTATACCCGCGCGATGCTGCAGTGATGACAATATTTTAAACAGATTTTTAGTAGTTACAACCATTTAAACATATGGCATAATACAGTTTTTTCAAAAAATGAATATTATTTTTTGTATGTTACAATTAGTATACGAATAATAAAAACCAAGTTTTATATGATTGAAATTCATTTTGCTGAGCATTTTGACCTGAACCAAATCTGTTATGATAGTCATGGTTATTTGTGAAGTCTTTTGAAACTTTCATGAACAACCAAAAATTTAATGTTCACCCACAGACAAAACTGATAATTTCTTTAAATGACCCATATTTGTTTTGCATATAATATTATGACGCAAACCAAAACCTATTTTTTAAAGACAAATCGAACTCACTATGCTTATAGCATGTTTTAACCAGAATCAAAGTTGACAGTTTATTTTTAATGTCCCAAACTCATTTTACTTATTACCCATCTTAATCTAAACAAAGCTTTAATTTTTTTTATAATGACCTAAACTCATTTGGCTTACATCCCATTATAACTCGAACCCGTTTTAACAATCAAAGCCCTCGATCGTCTACCCGGAAAAATAAAAATATTAAAAGAATGATCGAAACTCATTTTACTAGGCATTTTGACCTGAACCAAATCTACTGTCACACCCCGACTTAGGGCCTAGGCGTGTGACCAATAGTTGGTACCGGTTTTGTAAATGTATCAGAGTTTAGCGGAAGACTTTTAAAAAGTATTAATATACTTTGAGATATTAACTTACTTATAAAGCTTTATTTATTAATTTATCATTTTGAAACATTTAAAAAATATTTAATTTGTTTGAAAAGCTTCTCGGATAATAAATACCCGAGTGTTTAATTTATAAACCTCGTTTGATTTTACAAATCATATTGTTTATAATCTTTTAATTAAAAACTGAGCCATCTCTACCTTGCGAGCGTCTATCTTCTTGAATGGCTCTAATTCCTTGCTACCTTCACTAACTTTGTTTCCTGTAATATTGGGGTGGAAAAATACGTCAGCGATATGCTGGTTAATTGTTGACACTAAAAACATTTATAAATACTTCTTTGACTGACAAGATAGTTTTCGTGAAACAATCTCAGCAGAAACGTCTCTTATTTATGGGATTTGTACCACTTGCCATACACACACAATTACGGTTCTCCAGGAACTGACGCCTATTGGGAACTGATGCCCACTGGAGAACTTTTATTATGATCTCTAGTCTGCGGCCACGTAGCCTTGACTGTTAGACTAGATTGATTATGTTTGGATTCAGACACATGTGTACTCGGTCTGAGTTACTTTTATTTTCTATCTTGTAAATTAGAGATCACGTAATCCCTTAAATCTTTTTGTTAGAGATCACGTAATCTCATAAAAATTTGACTGTCTTTGTTTAAGATAAACAACCCGTTTATCTTGACTGAAAAAGGTTTAATGTATTCACCTGTGACTGTCTGTTCTGAATGATGTGGTGATCTCGTTTGAAAACCTTTTGTGAATGAATGAATGATTGAATGCTTGACCTATAATAAAATAGGTTTATATAAATACCCGGATCGTCTCTTAATCCGGCTACAGACCTTTAGTCGGGTTTTGATAACTTAAACCTTGATTGATCTTTTGTTTGAATTGAACGAAATATTTTGATATGAATTTCTTTCTCTATGTTTGCTAACTATGTGTTATGTTTCTTCTTCAAGAAGAAATGTATATGTTATGTTTCTTCTTCAAGAAGAAACGTAAATTATCTCGATCCTTGGTTAATATCTTATGTTTCTTAATGAAGAAATAGTGTACTAACTATATTCTTATTTTAAAAATTCCATCTTTCTCAAAGAAACATTATTTTAATTTATTCATTGTATTTTATAATTCTTTGATCAAGGTCTAGACTATATCCCCGACTAGGGTCTAAGCCTTTGGAATAATAATATTTTATTTGGGCAGAACCCATACCTTGCTTAGGTTATTATTTTCTAGATTCTCGGGCAGCACTTCGACGCTTGCACGTACTTTGAGAATCTTGATCAACAACTCCTCAGCACGCAAATCAAGGCAACGTTCGGGAGTCGCCGGGTCGTGCACGTACTTCGAGGCGGAATGTCACGTCGTCTCGAGTTGACACGGTTTACGAGGTCGTCACGCGTTTCGAGGTCGGCACGCAAAACGAGGTGCGCCGGTTGTCGGGGTTGTTGGTACGAACTTCGAGGTGTCATCGGTATATGGTGCGGATTACGAGGTTATAGTTGTCGGGTCGATGGCACGGAAATCGAGGTAGAGAGAGAAAGTTTATAGAGAGAGCGTGATTTGGTGTGAATGAAATGAGCCATGAAACGTTCTATTTATAGCTGAACGTGTCGCCACGTGTCATCTTCTGAGACACCTTCTGCACGTGGCGGATACGTGTCACTTTCTTAAACACCCTCTGCCACGTGTTGACACGTGGCGTACACGTGTCATTTTCTAAGACACCTTCAGCCACGTGTTGACACGTGGCGTACACGTGTCACTTTCCTATTATCTTAGTCATCGCGTATCGCGATGGCTTAATGTCTTGAGGCGTAGCGTATCGCGACACCGCCCTTTTTGGGTTTCTGTGACGTTCCTATCGCGTATCGCGATGTCTCCTTAGTTATGTCCGTCACGTATCGCGATGGGTTAATAAATCAAAATTTTTCATTTTTAATCCCCTTTCTTCTATTAACTTGTCATAGTTGGATTGAAATTTTGGGGATGTTACATCTACTATGTTAGTCAATGTTATATGGGAGTCTTTTGAAACCTTCATAAACAATCAAAGATTTAATATCCACCCAGAGCCAAAATTGATATATTTTTATTAAATGACCTGGATTCATCTTGAATATAATTGTTTTGACGCAAACCAAAACCATTTTTTAAGATGACTCGAACTCATTATGCTTATAACATGTTTTAACCATAACCAAAATTGACAACTTTTTATTTCTTAAACGACTCAAACTCATTTTACTTATTGCATGATTTGGCCTAAACAAGATTTTAAACTTTTTTTTATAATGGCCTAAACTCATTTGACTTACATACAGTTATAACTCAAAGGCATTTTAACCTGTCAAATTCCTCAATCGTTGACCCGAAACAATAAAAGTATTTAAAAAAATGATCAAAACTCATTTTGACGACAATTTGACTTAAACCAAATTTGATATTTTTTTAATGACACGAAATCATTTTGGTTATAAGTTTATAACATGCACACCAATATTCTTACATTGGAACGTCGACAAAAATAAACACGTCGTGATTGTATGTATGAAATTTATTAAAACGTATTATATTCAAAAATATAAATGAAAATAAAAGAAAAAGAATATATATGATTATATGGGTAAACTTAAGGGGATGGAAAATTAAGAGTAAAGTGCAATTTTCGTCCTTGTGGTTTGGCAAATAATGCGAATTTAGTCCAAAAAGTTTATTTTTTTCATATGGAACCTCCACGTTTCCCAGTTCTTGCCAATTACATCCAAATCACTAACCCCGTTAAATTTAATCATTAAGTTATGGGTAGACATGTCTTTTCACCCTTTCTTTATTATAATACTTATTTTTGTGAACAGCGGTTTTCGTCCCTCTAGTTTGTCAAAATCTACGGTTTAAGTCCAGTAGTTTCAAATTTGCAATTTTCTTCCCTATGGTTTCATTTCACTTGCAATTTAACCCGAATTCCCTAATATCATTAAGTCTGGTCGTTAAACCCATTAGTGTGCCCTTCACGTGAGGGACAATTTTGTTTCTTGTTTTTTTTTTCATTTTCCCCCAAATACAACCTAGCCCCTCACGTGAGGGGGCTTGCGAATTAAGAACGAAGTTTATTTAGTGAGAGAAACGACAAAACTGATCACCACGTGAGGGGCATGCAAATGGGTTAACGACCAAAATTAACGAGGTTAATAAACTCGGGCTTAATCGCAAGTGATCAAATGAAACTACAAGTCTGAAAATTGCAAACTTAAAACTATTGGACTAAAACCACAGATTTAGACAAACCATAAGGACGAAAACCGCAGTTCACTAAAATAAATATTGTAATAAAGAAAGGATGAAAAGACATGTCTACCCCTGACTTAACGATTAAATTTAACGGGGTTAGTGATTTGGACGTAATTGGCAAGAACTGGGAAACGTAGAGGGTCCATATACAAAAAATAAACTTTTTAGACTAAATTCGCATTATTTGACAAATCACAAGGACGAAAATGGCACTTTACTCGAAAATTAATTATTAATTAAATTTATAAAAGTTAATTATAGTTAAAAGGTTAAATTTGTAATTATATTTTAGGTTCATAATTGCATATTGAGTTGTACTCTTATACTTAATTGACTTGTACATTATAATCAACACATCAAAATAAAACAAAATTTACATTGAAACGTCAACAAAAATAAGCATATTGCAATGGTAAGTTCGTTTTTATTTAAAACACAATATATTAATAAATATTTAAGAAATAAAATATTTAAATGAATTTGTCAATTAAATGGGTAAAGATGAGGGTTTATGTGTAACTACCTTACAAATTACCAAAGTTGTATTAAAGTTGAAGGATCATTTTTGTAACTATTTTGCATAGTAAACATTCTTACCCGTACATGATTCAAAAATACTATATTGCCCTCAAATTTTCAAAATTTTATGCATTATTGATTGTATTTTATGCATTAGTGATTGTACCTCTTAAAATTTAAAAGGTCATTCACTCATGTTTTATATATAATACAGATAGATATAGATATAGATACAGATTAAAAAGTTAACTATTTAATAATATAATAAGAAAACCGAAAAGTAGTGTTGTGGTGTTAACTTTCTCATAAAATTTAAATACCTTTAATAAGTTACATGTTTAACCAAAAGGGTGTTTCCCTACCAAGTGGATGCCAAAATCCTTTTTCTCCTATCTTCAGTCAAATTTGGTGTGTTTATCCCATCAAACTTACAAAAATATATGAGCAGCCCCCCCTCATTTTCTATCGTTCTACTTGTTTTTATGTTACATAAATGTCAATGTTTCGTAAAGCGACATAACATTATTTTTTTCTAAATAGGTGATTTTTTTGTATTTAGACTACCACACTCTTTAAATTTGAAGAGTCCGATGTCCTACTATGGACAGACTATGTTGTCTTAACCGGGCTCATGCTAGATTTAGAGTTTGACTTGGGCGTTCCATGGGAAACCATACCGCCGACTGTTACTTAACATTCGTTGTGCCACCACAAGAACATAACTCTTTAGCGTAACACACGGTGAGACGAAAACCCAGGAGGACTCAGGGCAAATTGAGAACATTTGCATAAGGCCTAACTCAAATCTTTCATTGCTAATATCTACCGAAAAGTGACACAAGTGTGATTCGAACTTGAGTCTTGACTGAAAAAACCAAACCTCCTACCATTAGGCCACATGTGGATTGATACATAACATTATTATTATTATTATTATTATTATTATTATTATATAAAGCCTAACATCCCAAATTAAAACGGTACACACAATTGACAATTCTCTGCTTATTGATCGTTAAAAAAACGATACACGGAAAGAATATTCCGAATTCTCTAATATTTCGGTATCGATACCAAAATTAAGGAATAGAGCTATTGAAGTCACCGTCTTCCGCTTTTAGCTCTCCGTTTTCTTTCTTTCCTGATCGATATGGACTTTCCACAAATTCATCCTCTCCATCCCGATTATTCCTCCTAGTCATCTCAATATCATCCATGTGGCCGCTGAAATCCATCCCGCCCTGATCAAAAGCCCCATTCCGTGTACCCTAATTATCGACCATGTTTTAGACTTTTAGGAATAATGGTCTTAAGCCACTCTTTCTAGTACAAGGAGATGCAAAATAATGGTCTTCTGCTATTCTTTCTAGTTTCTAGTACCTTTCTATATTCTTTTCATGAAGATGTTAAACGTGCTCTTTTAAACAATTTTTTATATTCTTTCTTTGATATTCTTTCTAAAATATGTTTAGTCAACATGACCCACGTTTTTAAATTACTTACGTGACATACGCGTTCCTCCGTATGAGTGGAAAGGACAAAAAAGAAAACGCACTTGTCAAAGTTTACTTTCATCTATAATTTGGTTTTGTAAATTTTTTAAAAAATTGTTGTTGCTCTTATATACCAAAATATAATAACTTTTTTAAATTTGTTTTGTAAAATTTAACGTTGTTATCATTTTAAAATATTCATACCAGAATTTCTTATAATTTCTTTAACTTGAAAAATGTCATGATATATGTTCTCTTTAAAAATGATATTTTCTTAAATGGTTGATACATTGTTGATTGTAACGGTGCATCCCGCGTCTTTATATAACATTAACGACGTGAAATGGGGCTTCCAACCTTTTAGTTTTATTTTTGTCAAACGAGTCTTAAGACACTGTTGATTCGTCTAACTTTTTAGACATACTTCTAATTGTAGTTACTTTTGATTAGGCAAAGATTCTTTCAAGTTATATTCTAATGATGTGTATAAAGCATTAGAATAGTAAGCCAAGCTTACGTAGGTGGTTGTAAAAATTGTGTGGACGCAATACCTTTACCTTTAAATTCATATGGGTAGTGTGATAATAAAACTTTCCAAAACTTAGGGTCTGTTTGGTATGGGGTAATGGAATGGAATGAACGTGGTAATGGAATGGGCAAAGAAATGAAATGAATTATTACCATTCTATTGTCATGTTTGGTTACCATATAGAAAAATGAACGTGGTAATGGAATGGGCAAAGGAATGAAATGAATTATTACCATTCCATTGTCATGTTTGGTTAACATATAGAAATGATATGATTCTTCACTTTATTATTATTATTATTATTCACCAATGATAATAATTATTATCATTAGTGAATATTATTATTAGTAAATATTACTAATAAACATATTCGTAAAAACGTTGAATAATAATAATAATTAATAATATCATTATTCATAATAACTAATTTTTGAGACCCACGTCTTACAACGAGATTATTTAACCAAATAAACATACTCGTAAAAATGTTGAATCACACGTGTACGTTATGAAATGTTAACTTCTCAAAATTTAAATATAATAGTAATTCTAATATAATAATAATTATATTATAATATGCAAACTAATAATAATATATTATAATAATATTGATAATATACAATAACTATATAATATAAATAAATAATTATAATATATTATTGATATAATAAAAATAATAGAGATTATTGATATTAATATTAATATTATTGTTATTATTATTATTATTATTATTATTATTATTATTATTGTTGTTGTTGTTGGTTCATTCCATTCCTTGAAGGAATGAAAAAAAACACCCACTCTTAAAGGAATGAAAATCATATAAATGAAAGGAGTTTCATTCCTTAAGGAATAACTCATTTCATTAACACATGAAACCAAACATGCTTTAATTCATTCCCTTGAAATGATTCATTCCATTCCACCTTTTATTTCATCATACCAAACACCACCTTAGTCATTTGATTTAGTTTAATATTCAAATATTAACATTTGTTTATTTATGAAGGTTGATGGTTTATGATTGAAGCACACATGACATTCTATGTGTGGCACTTTCAACTTGCATTACCGTGGGTTTGATTCGAAATGATACAGTCAGGGCCGGTCTTGAGAATTAATGTATCCCGGTCAAGTTGGAAAACAATGCCTTTTAAGTCTTAACGTGCTAAATAATGTAAACACATTTTTTTATACATTCAATTATAGTTATGGCAATAACATAACAATTATCAAAATCTTTGTATTAGAATGAGTTTATGACATAATAATAGACTAATAGCTAACCGAAGATTTGTGAAGCTATCCTAACATTCTTGATAGCAAATTGGTGAAACAACTATTCCTAGTGTATGCTCTCTAATATTTCGTTATCGATAGCTATTATCGTCAAACTCACTAAATATTTCTTGGGACATTGTACTCAAAACACATAACTTAAATTGTCACTATAAGCAAATCATGATATCATAAAAACAACACCAAAAAAACCATAAAGCATAGTGGTTTTATTAATTGAAACCAGATTTAATCTTCACTAAAACAAAAGATGACAAACATCCAATGATGATAATAAAACAAATTAAAAGATAATGGTTTAGATGTGGAGGTGACAATATTAGGGCCACCGGATGTTTGTGATAGATGATGGAGGGGTCTATCAAAATTCATTGTGGGATTATTATTAGATATGACATATTAAATATGTAAAACCGATATAAATATATAAAATTCAAGTAAAATTTAGAGATTGTTTGTTAGCAGTTAAAAAACAATTATAAAGCTATAATTTTGTTTTTAAATTTATTAAATCTACGTCAACACCTTACCTATTTCACCACTTCTTATGTTATTAATATTTTTTATTTAATTTTAATTGGTTTCTAGTTATGTATGGTTGTATGTCGTTTGTTTTGTCGACGAGAATCTCTCTAGAATCGGCTTATTTGCTCCCATGAGAAGAGTAAGGTTTGCATATATCTGGCCATCTCTAGACAGACGCTACCAGAGCTTTGTTTTTTACGAGATTTACATGGTAAATTTAAATATAATAATAGCAATAAAAGTAAAATAATATATTTTTATTTTTTAAAGAGAGGTATTTATGATATCTAGAACATTGCACGTGGGGCGGTGAGAAAAAGGCAAAATGTTTACTTGGTAAAAAGGGAAAGCTCCTATTGGATAAGAACAACGACGTCGTTTTAAACGGTTTTAAAAGCCTGCCATCAGCCAATCACATGCTTTCTCCCTTTGTTTCTTTCTTTTTCCATCATCCGTACTATTTAGATGCATATATCACATTTTTCAGTTTTTTCGCAAAGTCCAAACAAAGAACCTTATATAATATCGATTTTATTATTATTATTATTTTACATAAGAAACGATTTCTACATTTTAAAATTTAATATTTTCTTATTTATACTCATAACAAACACTATATTTTCTAAATATATATTAATTCAAATTAATTAATTTCTAAATTAACAGGTATTTTAAGATACGAGTAATCGATTGCCACATATGTAGTATTATAAAATGCTTGATTGATTATTACTACTGAATAATGAATTATAACATACATAAAACATAATGTAAACTTTAAATACCTAATGGTCACTTGTCAGCAATCATAGCAAAAGTAAATCGAAAGCTAAGACTAAAAACAAAAATAAAACACATAAAAATCAATAATCTATCTATTCTAAGACTCTCTACAATGCTTATTTTGGAGAGGATGCATTTGGTGACATGAATGATACATATAGAAAGATGCATTGGAGTATAAAGAAGGAGAGGAAGTGTAACCAAATGCACCCTATTGTGGGGTCCATATAATTTAATTTATTTTTTTATTAAAAAATCACATACTTTATTAAATAAAAAAAGCAATTTTAAAAGTGAAAAAGCCATTAACGGCTAGATAAGTTGTAGTTTTTTTTTTTGACAAATATATTTAAAAAAAAGGGCTAGTTTCCCCCCCCCCCCTATAAATGCCCATTAATACTAACTCATTTTTCACCTCAAAATCTTACAAACTCTCAAATTTTTTCAACATCACACTTTCACAATAGATCCAAGACAACAATTTTCTTTCACTGGTTTGTTAAACGATGATGATGGTCAACAAAACACACAACAACAACAACAACCATCATTCCCTCTTTTCTCACAATCACAAAACTTTTCTCAGTTTTCACAAGCACAACCATATCCCCAGTTTCAACAAGGACCTTCATTCCCGCAATTTTGACAATTTCCCGTCATGCCACAGTTTCAACAACCTGCTTTTGATCCTCAACAATTTCAACAATTTCTTCAATGGCAACAGCTTCAAAAAACCTCCCAAATGCAACAACCTCAGTTTTAGCAAACTCAAGAAGATCTTATGGAATCACCATCAAAAGCAAAGCCACAAAAAAAGAAAAAGAATAAGAAGCCAAGCAAGAGGGTGACTGAGAAGAATGACGAGCAACCAACAAAGATGAGTCGTCAAAAGTGGCCTAATAATGATGAGGTGTTGCTTGCCCAAGGTGTGATTTCAAGTTCCGTGGATCCAATCATTGGCAACAACCAAACTGGGGATGCCTATTGGAGTGAGGTTGAAAAATACTATAATGAAAGTGAACCTGTAATTCCATGAGATGCTCACAATCTACGAAGCCATTGGCATATGTTTAAATCTTTAGACGAAGGTTTCGGATGAGCATACGTCTTTTTAATCACATTGTTAAGGAAATCTCTAAACCAGGTAGATGTCAACATTTTAAGTATTTCACACAAAGATATGATGATGTTGGTGTAAAAGGTCTTTCACCAATACAAAAATGTACAAGTGCCATTCGTCAGTTGGCATATGGTGCATCAGCTGACCAATGTGATGAGTACATACGCATTGGTGAAAGCACTTCCATTGAATGTCTACACAAGTTCTGTAGGTCTGTTGTTGAGGTTTTTGGACCACGATATCTTAGAAGGCCCAACCAAGATGACATTCAACGATTGCTACAATTGCATTCTGAAAAACATGGGTTTGTTGGAATGCTTGGAAGCATAGATTGCATGCATTGGGCTTGGAGAAACTACCCAACGGCTTGGAAAGGACAATACACTCGAGGTGATCATGGTCATCCAACCATTATGCTGGAGGCTGTAGCATCACACGACCTTTGGATTTGGCATGCATTCTTTGGAGTGGCAGGTTCAAACAATGATATCAATGTTCTTAATCAATCACCAGTATTCAATCAACTCTTAGAAGGGAATGCACCACAGTGCAACTTTATTGTGAATGGGAATGAGTACACGCAAGGATACTCTCTTGCAGATGGCATTTACCCAGAATGGTCAACACTGGTAAAGAGTTTCGTTTATCCGCCAAACAATAATCTTAAAATGCAATACTTTAAGCGACGACAGGAGTCTTGTAGAAAGGATGTTGAAAGAGCGTTTGGTGTCCTCCAATCAAGGTGGGCAATAATACGAGGCCCTGGAAGATCTACAAGCATACCAGTGTTAGGTGATATAATGCATGCATGTATCATTCTACATAGTATGATTGTAGAAGATGAAGGTCATATGATAACTGATTGGTCCCGTGAAGAACATGAGCCTGAGCCACCAAGTTATAATGGAGGTGCACCCACTGAGTTTGCACACTATCTGCAGAGGTTTAGATCCTTACGAAGCAAATATACTCACATCGCACTACGCAACAATCTAATGGAACATCTCTGGGATCTTAAGCAAGCTAATGTAGCTAATGAAGAGTAGATTTGCTCGAGTAAAAAACTTAATTTTAGGTTATGGTTGTATTAAGTTTTATTTTGATTTTTAATCTTAATTCTACTTTAATTTAAATATATGTGTTTTACTTTTTCTCGGAAATGTAACTTTTTTATGTAATACAAGTTTAATTTTTATTTAATTTTATCTTGTTTTTTATTGTTTATTATTTAAATATATTTTTACATTTATTTATTAAATATTTTTTAAAACTACAAAATAAAAGTTTTAAAAGAAAAATTAAAAAAGAAATAATGATGTGGAAGAGAGAGGTTGCATGTGGAAAGGATGGGTTGGAGTTAAAAAGAGAAGAGATGATGCATGTACGAAGGATGAGTAAAAAGCTGATGTGGCAGTCTAATAAAAGCCTACTTATTTTTGTCACTTGTCATCCTCATAGCCCTCCTCACATACTTTTCACTTATTTTAATATATGGTCCTTATATTTTAAGTTATATCAATATATGAATTCAAGTTTGTTTTTATTATATGTAAATCCTAATTGATTCATTCATTAACATTAATTGTGAAATAAGAAAATAAGGAAATATTAAAATTGACGTTACAAGTTTGTTAGAATATAATTTTAAAGTCATAGGTAATTGCAAATTAAAGCAAATAAATTTGCATTATTGTCAAAGAATTTGGATTTGTATGATAAACTATAAATTGTTTTTTAAACTGGGATTCGAGCAACAGTGCATAACTTTTTATATAAGATTGGTTTCAAATTTGGATTTAAAATCTGGAAAATGTGTATTTTTTTAATTTTCTCCAAACGTTTTGTATAAATACTGCAAACATAGAGAATACCTATTATATATCTTGGTGTTTAGTATTAAATTATTGAAGTTGAATTATATATTTATAATTTATATGTATATCGATTTACTATATGAAGTATATGTCATTTATTTATATGATTTTTTTGTGTAGTATAAAGAGTTTTAGCAATAAGAAATTAATATTTAGTTTTCAATATGTTCTTTTATAGTTCAGACCAAAATGCTTCTAAACATATATTTTCACATTAATTTTTAAAACAATAGTTAATTCGGTTAAAAGCCATTTACCATGCTTCCAACAAATCTGAAATCTTTGTTTTTTTTTCTATAAGTATTTAATATATATATATATATATATATCGATCAATTAAATATTCCAACAACTCTCATAAGATTAACAAATGATAGATGATTAGTATTCAAAATTTAAGCATTCCTAATCCAATACTTTCAACTATTATAAATATGAACCACTACATTCACTTTATACAACTTTAAATCTTTTATTATTCTACTAACTCAGAATAATCACTTTTATTTGAACATAATATGTCTTTGTCATTTTACATTAATATGAAATGAAAAAAAAATCATTTTGTTATATTTTAATTTCCGGTTTTATATGTTGCTTGATTATACAATTATTAATTATAAAATATAAAATCAACTAAATATTTGTCATACACAGAATATTAATGACACCAAATTTATCATGACTATATCATCAAAATTCTGGTAATCTGGTTTTTTGGATAATCATGTTTTGGGATAAATATGATCACATGATCTCAAATGACATTATATATATTAATTGATTAACATGTATGATATTTTATGTGTAAGAATATTTTTTTTGTTAGTTAATGGATATATTATCATTTATCTAGTGTTGGTATGTACTTGAAGAATCTTATTGATCACACGGATAATTATACGTAACGATATCAAGGGTTATAAACATACCTATATGCTACCTTATTAAAAGTTATAAGTAGGCGTGGACTAAAGATTTGATTTGTGATAAACACAGAAAATCACAAATGTAGTGTACAGAGACTGTTTTACTTATTTGTATAATCTTGGTTATGTAATTTTAATATAAATTGTAACTGTATAAAATATATGATCATTTTATTAACTATATTCCACTTAATGGTTGGTTAAAATACAAAATTTTCATCAATTACCCGTGTAATACACGGGCCTCAAACTAGTAATAAGATAAACATGGATAGATCAACTCAAAAATTCAAACTTCTAGCAACAGATTCATGTTGTGCTTGATGTTGTCACACGTATTCTGTTTGATTGTGCTATCCATAGTTTGCTTGATTGTGTCATGCATTCACGGTCTTAAAAAAATTGTATAACAATGAACCGTAGTCCTGGTCTTCAAAAGCAGGCGGATGTGAGACCGAATTTGACACTCCTAGCTTGTAAAGCCATTGACCTTCAAAAAAATATCACCAACTTTGTTAGGATTACATGGTTGTAGTTCATTAGTTAATGGTTCTTGAAATGATAAGCATGATCGGTTAGAGTTAAGTCGACCACCGACAACCTTAATTATGTGGCGGCGGTCTTTTAAATTCATAGATCGAGAGATGAGATTGCATATATAAAAAGAAAACGAAGGAAGGCCAGTGGCGGTATCTTGGATTTGTATATCTAAAAAAATAATATAATTAAAATGTAGTTTGTTATCGATGGCCATGGACTGTGGTCCTCGATGCTGTAATATACCAATATAATAAAAAAACATAAAAGAAGTGGCCACGGCAATTTAATAGTTGTAGTTCAGGAACAGATCAAGAGAATGATGGTGAGTAAGTAAAATTATAGCCCAAACCATGTGAAAATAATCGTTGGTCAATAACAATGATAATAAATTGCTCAAATAACGACGCATTATGCTCATTAACTCGGTTCGTTACTGTACCATCAAAATAAAAGTTTTGTGAACAAAATTGAAATTCTAAAAGTCTCATGTCAAAGTTGTAAACACATGAACCTTAGATGGCTAAAGTTTAAATAAGTTTCAACTTTGGTGGCCAAAGTTGAAAATTTACAAGTTTTCAACTTTTTTTTAAAAAATTTTGGTGACCAAAATTGAATGTTTTAAACTTTCTAAACGCAATCAACTTTGTTATTAAAACTTTTGGTGGCCAAAGTGAAAAGTTTTATACTTTCCACTTTGCATTTTAATATATAAAATAATATTTCACGACTTTTTCATTATTCAATAGGTATCAAAGATTGCAGGATTAGGAGATAGAAAAAGATATAATTCAAAATTATATAATTTATTAGATTTAATAAGTAGATACAATTGTCCGTAATTTTGTAATATTTGTTTTTTTTTCTTTCTTTGAAAAGACGGATAATATTAAAAAATCAAGAAGAATTGGCAAGATGCTAGACAATCCAATCCAAGAGAAACAAGACATTACAAAATGGAAAAATCATAATCACAAGGATCCAACCAAGTTAAAGAATTATTCTTTGTGAGAGCTATAGACCAAAGAACCGAGTACTTTTACTTCCGATACGATATTCGTATGTAGCGGAATATATACTGCACTAGAGTGAAAGTAAACATAACATAGAGCTTAATTATTAATATTGGATATTCATGAGAATGGAGTGTGGACCCTTTAACCATTCAAAGTTGATCTCATGTTTGATGGAACACTCTAGCAAGGATGGGTGGAGACCACAAATAGACTATACATCGGTTTTCATTACGTTATTTAATTTTGTTTCAGATTTGAAAAACATCACAATATCATATGAAATATATCTGCATGTATTATAACTTAAGAAGGGTATTAATATCATCAATATTTTATGTTGACATTCAAATAATACCACATGCATTATTAAGTTTTTAATTAGTTAAACCCAGGGGGTCTGGATTTTAATCATTCCATCTTTCTATTAGTAACAGTGTTTTGTATAGACACCCTTGTATTATTAACACCTAAAAAGTTTGGAAATATTTCATATATCAAAACATGACACATTGGTTTTGCTTCCATGTTATATATTTACGTATATTAAATCATTTTTTTTGCTAAAAATAAAATAAAATCCATTATGATTATAAAGGAAAAATGGTTTTTATTGGTTCCAACTATCGTTTTTTGGTCACTGTCAGTCCCAACTAACGAATTGGCTGTTGGCGGTTCCAACTTTTAACGTATTTGTTCTTAACGGTCCGCGACTAACAGAATTCTACGTCGTTAGTTTCAGGTCGCCGGAAAACACACATTTTTTCCCGAAACTCAATTTTTTTTCCCAAACATCATGATAACTTTGTATCGTACCTTAGGAACCTTGTTCTACTAAAACCCCCAATTATTGAGGTCGCCGGAACCCTAGAACCATCATCGGAATCAATTGATGGTGCTTAAGTGATGGTGGTTAGTTGGCGGTGAGTCAATTGGTGGTGGTGGCGGTGTTCAGGTGGTGTTTTCCGGCAAAAAAAATTGGCTTTCCCGGCCAAAAACATTTTTCCGGCGACCTAAAACTAACGACGTTAGGATTCTATTAGCTGCGGACCGTTAGGAACAAATACATTTAAAGTTGGGACCATCAATGACTAATTCATTAGTTGAGATCAACAATGACCACAAGGCAAATAGTTTGGACCAATAAAAACTAATTTTCTTTATAATTATGATTATGACTCTACCGTATTCATAGATAGGTCACACATTATTTATATCATTACACCTCATGATTATAAATAATACAAATTGATCTTGACCATTCTTTTATATCGTATTAGTCTTTTATAATTTATTAAATCTTAGTCAACATTGCATAACTTTTATTTTACTCATATAGTGTCGAGTTTTGTTTCTCGACCAACCTTTACCTCGCCAATCTTTTTTAAGTTATTATGTTTCTACTTTGGGCTTTTCTCGCATTTAGTGTGATCATTCTCTTTTCATTTACAAGCATGGTAAGGACATTGCTTACTTAGAGTTATACATTGACGACATCGTTCTCACTAGCTCTTCTGATGTCCTTCACCTACGCTTAATGTCCCTTTTGGCTAAAGAGTTTGTAACGAATGACCACGGTACCATAAGTTTTTATTGGGATTGTCATGACTCACAATTGATTCTATGCTCTTATAACAATATAAGTATACCTCCAAAAAACTTGAACATGTTGGGATGTCTTCGTGTAACCTGGCAATAACTTTGGTTGACCTTAATTCTAAATTCAATGTCAATGAAAACTCCTTGTTAGAAAACACTTCAGAATAATGTCGTATAGCTGAGACTCCCTATCACTTTACCTTCACAAGGTAGACATCACATTTGCAATTCAACAAGTGTGTAGGCTCCTCGAACGACTCACGTGAATGCTCTCAAATGCATTCTTTTGCATATCCATGGCACCAGCTCGTTTGGTTTGCTATCACAAAATCCCGCCCCCGTAACATTGTTTTTTAAACTGACACGTAGAGGAGCGTGTCCCAACACTCAGCGTTCCACATTCGGTATTGTGTTTATTTCAAGGAGAACATCATCTCTTGGTCTTCAAAGTGTCAACTGATGGTCAGTTATTGTGTACATATTTTAGCATGTTAATTTATTAGTTTTAATTGTTTATTGCATGAAATTCGATACTTCATACGTGTGTGTGTATTGTTTCAGGTCACATGTGATTAATATAACTATTTTAGACCTATACGAGCACGAGATGAAGACCCGTGATGATGTGTGATAGTGTATGATCAAAGTTGGAGGATCTGGGTAAAAGATGGTTTAGCATATCATTTGTTGAAATCAGAGTATCTTATGCTATGTAGAGAAGCAACTCACATCAGGAAGTTTTAAAGTATGCTTTGCTGAATTAGAGTATATAGAGTATCATACTCTAAAGTTAGAGTACCATTTGTTGAGCCAGAGTACCATTTGGTGCAACTAGGGTACCATATGCTGGACCCAAGTAAAACTACGGGATTTGCTAATAATTTTAAAACCCTATACAAGGATAAAGTTAGGGTTTGATTCCACAACTCATACTAGGCAGTTTCCAGAGCTTAGAGAGGACGATTCCATCACTCCAGATCATATCCATGTTCCATATCATCATAATTGAAAATTCCATGATATCGATGCTTGGCTAAATCCTTCGAGTCATACCAGGGATGTAGAGTTTGTATCATTTTCAGTTTACTCATGTATTAAAGAACAAATACTTTGTAATTATCATTTGCTTAATTTATGAGTATTGATGTTTAGTATTGTTGTGCATTCAGTCGGTTTAGGTTTACGTTGATCAGAACGATTAGTTTGTCGGCTGCTATAATAATTGCTTATAGGACTGTTTTGACTAGTTAATGAAGCATGCGATTGCCCTTAGTTGAGTCACACTGGTAGGTATTGTTTGATAACAAGTGCCGCGTGTTAGCAATCGTTGGTTCCTAAGGTTTAGCTCGTTAGTCAGTCTGTGTTAATCAATGATAGTTAATATGTTAGGTTGCATGAGATTACTGTTTGTGTGCATTCTTGAACCCCGAGTGTGATTTGTCTTTGTTAATTGTTTGAATTCGTGAAGTTGTTTAATCAGTATTTAAACACACTCTCTATTTTCTTGTGTGATCAGCACTACCAATTCATTACTTCATAATATTAGAACTTGCTTAGACGATTACATTGACCATATACTCCTTGTGTTCGACGCGCTACTTACCCTGACTTGCTTAGGTGATTAGAAACTAAAGAGGTAGGTCCCCGCAAAGCCCAGTTGGACCCGCAAGACACACCTTGAAAAGGTACGTCTGCGCATAGACCAGCTGGTTCCGCAAGACCCACCATGCTCAGAGAGAAGACCTTACACGCAGTAAGCCAGCTGTCCCCGCAGGAAAGCCTCCCTCGGTACAGTACCATGCCTGTTCCCGCAGCTATGGGTACAAGCCAAGAAGGAAGGCTACCCGCACTAACAATAAGGCTACACGCATAAGGCACTAACTCTTATACTTCAGTAATGTCACCTGAAGAAGGAATGAGCAAGGCGGGAATATTCCCGCCCAAAAGAGCCAGTCCGTACGCTTCTGGAAGATCTTTTGTACTATACCTGCCAAGGTATGGACAAAATAGACAAGATCTGACCAAAGCAGCCCATGAACCAATCACAGGGTGACAGCTCACCGACAATAGTACGAGGAGGAGCACGCTCCAGTACAAAATGTCACTATCAGCCGCTGCCTACCCACCAACTCCCATCGTGGCACGTACATAGCCAGTAGTTGGTGGAAAATGAATATTATACAGCTGGCCGTACCTGCTTGGAAACCTACCTTCGGCTATAAATACTCCAACACCTTGGAACGGTATCATCATCTCATATTATCTTATCTTCTCTCTAGCTATTTCTCTCAATATACACTTATATTCAGAGCAATCTAGTCTGATTCTCACGCCGGAGGGTGGTCACAAGGAGGAACCCCCCCCCCCTTCTCAGTGACGAGCTCACGGTGTCTGTTTTGCAGGTCGATAAGAATAACCATCTTTGCCGGACCTAACCCTCGTGGGAAACATCTACTTAACCCTAAGATTATCCGTAATATGCCGGGGTCATTTAGTGTTTCTTCATTGGCGCCATCCGTGCATTAAGCTAGAACTAATTCTCAGTTTTTCAAACTTCTGGAAAGATGGTTAAGGTTACTCCGATGCCGAGGCCACCGAGTAACCAAGAAACTCCGGTAACCACAACCCCAGCTACTGGGGGGAACACCGGTGAATATACGATTTTTACGAACACTACCCGGTTACCCTAGCCGGGGCAAGTGCAGTAAACAATCCTCCCCTGGGATTCATTGATACCCAGGCAGAGAAGCAACAGACGAGACTTCCCCGCCAAACACTGGATCAAGTTAAAGCTTGGGCGGAAGCACGTCAGAAGGAATTCCAAGCTGAGTTGGATGAACGTTTGCGTTCACTCCAACAGGCCAATGACGAATTCGGAAGCACTCAACAGCTCAACGTGAGCAATGATTGCGAGTATTCGGATGATGATTGGGAAGATTCTGATAGTGACGCAAACCCTCGTCATAAGGCGAAAAGGACGCGTAAGGAAGTAGACTTCCGCTCGAAAAGAAATTTTGGAGAAACTTTCAAGCCAAAGAGCGCAGGGGGAAACCCACGCGACTTCTCCAAAACTTTCAAACCGACTGTTGCAAATGCGGGAACGTCCTAGTTCGCAAGAGACATCGCGGAAGCAATTGCTCCAAAGAGTGCCAAACAGATGTCCAACAAAGGCACTTACGATGGCGTCTCCGACCCAGACGATCACTTGAACAGATTCATAGTGGGGGCAACCGTCAGTAATTGGACGGAACCCACGTGGTGTTTCATGCTCCAAATGACGCTCGTCGGGGCAGCTAGAGCATGGTTTGACCGTCTACCGTTCCACCACATCTATGATTGGGCGGACTTCCAGCACAAGTTCAGCCAGCACTTCAGTCAACAAAGAAAATATACTAAAGAGCAGTGGACGATCCTCAACTGCGTCCGAGAGGAAGACGAATCTTTGCTAGACTTCATCACTCGCTTCAACTCAAAGAAGCTAAGTCTAGGCACTATAAGCGAAGATCTTGTTCGCAGCCGCTTTCATCCAGGGCGCCGAGTACCCAGAGCTTATCCGCACTTTGACGGGTAAAGATGGCATGCCATCCACGTGGGATGCCATCATGACGGCAGCTAAACGCTTTGCCGAGACGGAGAAACAACTGGGTAGAAATCTTCCCCAGAGCACAAACCTCTACACGCAGAGGACAAGAGAGAATAACGTCCGTACCGCCCGACAAAATAAGAAGAGGAAGCTTGTTATTTGGCAGTCAAGGATAAACTTTGACACCTCATCCAGCTCTCGCCCTCTCTTAGGCGGAAGGGACAACACGCACTCATCAAACAGGAATCCCAGATGGACGCCACTCACCAAAAGCGTCACCGAGATATTTGCCACCGAGAAACTCCCGTGGCCAAAGGCTCCAATAATCTGGCAGCGTCACAACGGTGATCAGAGCAAATCCTGTGACTTACACGGGACAAAAGGCCACACCACAGAGGAGTGTACGTCTTTGAAGGATATTGTCGAAACATTCGTCAAAGATGGAAAACTTACACACCTCGTGGCGTCAATCAAGAACGGAGGGAGAAATGACAATCGGTACAAGGGCAACGAACGAAAGCCCGTCGACATCAGCATTCACATGGTTCATGGCAACGTCAAAGGAAGAAAACGACGAACGACAGAGCCAAGTGCGTGGAAGGAAGCTGAAGTGCGCTTCCCGCGTGTGCCAGGAGGACCCAACAAAGAAGGCCCCATAGTGATCAAAAGCCAGCTGGGGCACTACATTACTTCCCGCACTCTTGCTGATAACGGCGCTTCGTCAACGGTCATGTATAGGCAGTTCTTCGACAAGCTGGACGACGAAGACAAAGAACGCCTGGAAACGGTCTACGCCTCAATGGAAGGGTTCGATGGCAGCACAAACACCCCCTTGGGTATCCTATCTTTTCCCGTCACTCTCACGGACGGGAAATACTCCCGCACAGAAGACGTAGACTTCGTCGTAATGAGGAAGCCACACCACACATACGACATCCTCTTCGGGAGAGATGGGATGGCAAGATTTAATGCCGTGGTGTCTTCAGTCCACGGCATGATAGGGTGGCCAACAGCTGAGGGTGTCGCGATGATCACGGGCATTCCCCAGGTATGCATCGCATCTGTCTCATCTAAACTCAAACCAAAGATGGCCAAACCAACCGTCACCGAGCCAGAAGAATGGGCCTTTTAATGGCAAATACCCTGACCAGGCCGTTACCATTGGCCCAACAATCACTAATCCCACACGCACCTTACTCAAACGCTTATTGCAAAAAAATGCGGACATCTTCGCGTGGACACCAGCTGACATGACTAGTGTACCCCGAAGTAAGGCGGAGCATAAGCTCAAATGTGACCCAGCTTTTACGCCGGTCATACAAAAGCGCCGCGTGATGGGGACTGAGCAGGCTAACGCGTGTAGAACCCAAGTCAAGGAACTCCTTGACGCAGGTATCGTACGCGTTAGTAAATATCAAACATGGGTTGCAAATCCCGTCATGGTACCAAAATCTAACAAACAATGGCGCATGTGCATAGATTTCAAAGATCTAAACAAAGCATGCCCCAAAGATTGTTACCCGTTACCCGAAATTGACCTGAAGGTAGATTCGTTAGCACCGTTTCGCCTTAAATGTTCCCTTGATGCGTATAAAGGGTACCATCAAATCCATATGGCCATTGACGATCTGGACAAAACCGCATTTCGGACGCCCGATGGCACATTTTGTTATTAAATGATGCCATTCGGGCTTAAGAATGCCGGGTCCACATACCAACGCCTGATGGACAAAGAGTTCCACGCCCAAATCGGGAGGAACTTGGAAGTTTACATGGATGATTTGGTCATCAAAAGCCTTGAGCCAGAAGCAATGTTGAAAGACATCGAAGAAACTTTCAACACGCTCAGACGGATAAACATGAAGCTCAACCCGAGCAAGTGTTCTTTTGGGATGGAAGAAGGGAAGTTCTTAGGAGTCATCGTTACCAAAGATGGCTTCAGAGCGAACCCTGAAAAGGTCGAAGCCATTATCAAAATGGAATCACCTACTACCATCAAACAAGCTCAGACACTGAATGGACGACTAGTCGCACTTAACCGCTTTTTGGCAAACCATGCGGATAGGTCGTTCCCATTCGTGTCAACATTGAGAAATTGCTTAAAGAAAACGCACTTCCGCTGGACACCAGAAGCGGAAGCAGCTTTTCAAGAGATTCGGTCACGCTTGATCGAACTCCCAACACTCACAGCACCAGAAGTAGGGGAGGAATTAATTCTTTACCTCTCCGCCACAGACAGAGCAACCGGGGCAGTCCTACTAGTAGAACGAAAAGGCATCCAGATGCCCATCTACTACGTTAGCCGCGTCTTAACAGATGTGGAAACCCAGTACTCTACCCTGGAAAAATTAGTCTTAGCGCTTGTACAGGCTTCGCGCTTGCTAAGACGATATTTCCAAGGTCACCCAATCACCATTCTTACCAACTTCAAACTGGCAAACGTTCTAGGAAAACCCGAGTTGTCGGGACGCCTAGCCAAATGGGCAATTGAGTTGGGGGAATACGCGATAAAGTACAAGCTAAGACCAGCCATAAAAGGCCAGGTCTTGGCCGAATTTGTTGCGGAAGTCCCCGCATCGCGGGAGAAAGAATGCCAGGAAGAGGCTCAACCCTCTCCAGCACAAGATATTAACGATGCCTGGCGTCTCCATACTGATGGAGCAGCCAATAACGAGGGTTCAGGCGCAGGGTTAAAACTAACTAACCCAGCAGGCCAAGAGTACACTTACGCTATTCGGCTGGATTTCCCAAGTACGAATAACGAAGCAGAGTATGAAGCATTCTTGGCCGGATTAAGAATTGCGCGTAAGATGGGGGTGAAAAACTTGGAAGCCCATGTGGATTCCATGTTAGTAGCCAACCAGATAAACGGGACGTACACGGCCGTGAACGACACAATGGCCCTGTACCTCGCACAAGCAAAAAACCTTATGCGCGATTTTAACGATTGCAAAGTTATGCACATCAAGCGAAGTGAAAACAAATCTGCGGATGCGTTAAGCAAGCTTGCATCGTTAGCCTTCACCCACTTGGGAAAGGACATCCGCGTTGAACTCCTTGGAGCACCGTCAGTCCCGCACAAGGAAATTTGTGTCATCCAAACCGGCACGGAAACATGGATGACACCAATCATAAATTACCTTGCAGCGGGTATACTACCAGAGTCGAAGACACATGCAAGAAAGATACGCTGTAAATCACTGAACTATCAACTTGTTGATAACATACTTTACAGGCGTAACTTTCTTGGCCCACTCCTCAGATGCGTGGACGACCAAGATGCCGACTACCTCCTAAGGGAAGTACACGAAGGCATCTGTGGAGTACACGCATGTCCACGCACAGTTGTAGCTAAGCTAAACAACGCGGGATACTTTTGGCCGGGGATGCATACGGATGCGCTGGCCTACATCAGAAAATGTAGGTCCTGCCAGCTCTACGCACCCAACACACATCGCCCGAGGAACGAACTTGTTCCAGTCACTTCTTCATGGCCATTTCAGAATTGGGCTATCGATGTGACAGGCCCATTTCCCACAGCAGCAGGGAACGTTCAGTTCCTAGTGGTAGCCATCGACTACTTCACCAAGTGGATAGAAGCAAAACCCTTAGCCCAGACAACCGCAAAACATATCAAAAATTTATTTGGGAATTTATTATTTGTCGTTTTGGACTTCCACAGAATTTGGTGAGCGATAACGGCACCAACTTTGCTGACCAGAAGCTACAAAAGTGGCTGAAAGAACTTCAAATCACCCACACCTTTACCTCAGTGGCACACCCGCAAGGTAATGGTGAGGTGGAAAGAGCAAACAAGAGCATCGTCGACGGCATAAAGAAAAGACTCTTGGAGCATAGATCCGGCTGGGTGGACGAAGTTCCACATGTCCTTTGGGCGAACAGAACGCTAAAAAAGGCAAGCACGGGCGAAACCCCGTTTAGCCTCACCTATGGCACTGAAGCCATGGTCCCGGTCGAAATTGGTCTACCCTCACCAAGAGTCATGACTCAACCAGAAGACAATGATGCGGAAAGACGGTTAGACCTCATGCTAACCGAAGAACGCAGAGACTTAGCCGCAGCGCGTGAAGAGAACTACAAGCGACAAATGCAAAAGTACTACAACACGCGGGTAAAACTCTGCAACTTCAATGTCAGAGACTACATACTGCGTAACAACGAGGCTTCGAACCAAGAGCGCCCAGGAAAGCTGGCCCCGGTCTGGGAAGGGTCATACATTATTAAAGAAGTTTTGGGAAAGGGCGCATACTGGCTCGAAAGGCTCGATGGCACCCCCATCCCAAGAACATGGAATGGAGCTCAATTACGCATATGTTACATGTAGATCAATTACAAACTTGTAAAGAAAAGGCATAGAGCCACTTCTAATGGAAATGATTCTCCTTATCACATTGTGTTGATAGCCTTACCTTTATACTTATGAACTGACCACACTGATATGCCGGTATTCACCGCATAAATAAGGGAGGAAGTAAGTCGTTGCGTGTGGAAAGCGGCAAAACCCGCATAAACACAAAATTTCTAAGGAAAAGATGAGGAAAACCTTCACGCTGATCATATATAGGTGAAGTTTGGTCATCCTACTAAGTGAAAGTGACGGTCCTACCCGCACAATCATGATAGCGGAAACTGAACATTAGCCTATTATCAATCACGCATCAAAAGGTTAACTTATTCAAAACACTTAGAAAATTGCTAAGTTAAACTGAAATATGCATGAGCAAAACATATAATGTTTACAAGGCAAGGCGTTAACAAAATATTTATATTCACAATAAAAATTCAAACATTACAAGAATGGCTAGGTATCTACCCGCCTACAAAGATATATATCTATCCTAACGGTTGGAAGGGATCTCAAGATTCACGCTTCAGGACCACTCCCTCCAAACCCGCTTGAACCCGCACCATCAGTTGGCTGCGGCGGCTCAAGGAAAGCCTTGAGAACAGCTAGCCCGTCATCAGCAGCAGCAATCTCGTTCACCTTCTCCACCACCGGATGCGGGAAGGCAGCATACTGGTTCACTGCTTGGTCGTAGGTAGCTTCAGTGTCCACGTCGTGTAGAGGAAAGTTGGAAGGCGGGATGGCTTTCTCAACAAAGCCCAGACCAAGCAGGAAACCAGCCTTTTCCCCATCCTCATGAGAAGCGTTGAGGGCTGCACTCATGGCATCGTCATAAGATGTGTTCGCAAAAATCCGATGCACAACCTACAAAAAAATATATATATATATCAAAAACTTTTTCTAAGTATAAAGGAAAGCGTAAAGAAATCATGAATCTATGCGTACCTGAGGCAACGCTTTTCGCAGAAGCCACTCCTTATTTGTCAGAGCCTCCTGAAGGGTAGCTTGAGCTTGATCGTGGGCGCGTTCGGCTTCATTTCTGTTGAGGTTGGCAAGCAACACATCCTTAGCCGCAGCCTCTTCAACGCCCTTAAGCTTACGCTCAGTGCGATCAAGCATACCCTTCTGATCTAGGAGCTCTTGGAGCTTCTTGGCGTCTTCTAGGGCTAAAGCATCATGAGCCTGCTGAAGCTTCTCTAGTTTGGCTTTAAGCTCCTCATTCTCGGCGCGCAGAGGCTCAGCAATGGCTTCAGCTTTGGTGGCCCTCTCGGTCGCGTTACGCGCAGTCTCCTTGGCCAACCTAAGCTGCTCGTTGACAGCTTGGGTAGCCTTGGAGCGGGCCTCATGCCTGGCCTGGACCTCGACCTCAAGGTCCTTGTAGGCCTTCTCCTTCTCCGCTGCGGCGGCAGCAAGTCTCTTGTTCTCCTCCCGTAATGCTCGCGCCTGAGCCACTTCCAGGCTACGCGCCGTCTTTAACTTGTCGTTTTCACGACAGAGTAGCTCGACGCGCGGCTGCATCCGGGCAAGGAGGATTCGGAGCTCATTGGACAGCCTACCCTCCTGGTAGCTGGCCATTGCCTCCCCCAACGCACCGCTTGGGGCGGCATGACGCGCCCACTCGACGCAGTCCGCAGCCGTTCGGAGGGTCGTTCCCCGGCGGATATTCCGCCGTGGAGCGTACACTTCATTGGAATCCGAAACTGCAAAAACAAAAAACAGTTAGGAAAAAATGACAAAAGGGATAATAGGCCAAAATAACCCCACGCACCTGTAAGATCTATAACAGGCCGGTAACCGCCAAACCCATCACCCGAACCTAAAGGATATCCATCCAAGAGGTCAAGGAGATGGGAAAGAGGCAAAAATTGGCTAGAAGTCTCAACCCTGAACATACCTGAGGAACCGGCCATCGACGAGGTAGTCGCTGGCGCCGGATGAGGCATGGTGGAAGCCACCGTGGTAGAAACCATCGGAGGTGAACTCATTGGAGATGAACTCACAACCGTGGTCGCTGCTGCGGAGCTTGCAGAAAAAATCACCGCCGGCTCAGTGAAGGATGCTGTAAAAATGGCACTGACGGCCGGCGGAGATGATGTCACAACTGGAACAGTTGACTCAACGGTATGAGCAACTGAACCAGCACCGAAAGCAGACACAGCCGCCTGGGTCATCGCATCGGATAGGTTGACCAAACCTATCGTCATGGGTCCGGAACTGCTTCCTCCCGCACCGCTCTGGAATGCGGATACATCCACTCCTGCGTGAAGACAACAAAATATTAAAAACAATGGCGGAAAGAAATGTGGAAAAGGTAAACAAAAAGTATACTTACGGGTTTTCTTTATCTTGAAAGATCTGACGGGCGGAGACGAACCCGTTGGAACTGGCCTCTTCACGCCAGCCACCGTCGCAACGCTTGGTTGCTCGGTGACAACCGTCTCAACCTCCGAGACAATGGTCTCGCCACTACCAAGGTCCCTCGCCGCCTCCTCACTCTCAGTATCGGAATCCGACTGATTCCCCAGGTTGACGACGGAAGCGGCATTCGCCTTGCCCTTCCCGCCAGCAGCCTTCTTCTTCCTCGCAAAGAAGGGCCCATCTGCGGATTCCTCATCGGAAGATGACAAAATCAGAGGAATTCCGGCAGAAGTTTGAGCATGAAGGGGACGAGGGTTGAAGAATTTAATACCTGGCCGAGTGGCACTCAGGATCTCATGACCTGCCGGATAGACTTCGACGAACCTATCCGCAGTTTGCTCCAAGATGGGCAACTCGTTCTCGTCAAGATCACGAGTACCCAACCGCGCGGGACCACCAGTCTCCCGCGGATACAGAAGCGATTGCAAGTCGTTCCCCTCTGAAATAAGAAAAGACAAGTGTCAGTAGAAAAACCCTAAAACAACACAAAAAATGGAGCATACCGTAAGGAATAGAGCTCAAACCGTATTCGAGGACGATGGGTACTTGCGGCGCCCCAGACCCGGCATCCTTCCACACGCGGCTCATGCCGAGCATCACCATCCCAGACTCCGCGAAGCGGTAAACCGGAGTCTGGATCTGGGAGATCTTGGCGAACCATTCCACCTCCTGGTAATTGGAGGCGTGAAGGTTAGGGAGCGCCCTCCCGTTCTTGAACGTCATCGCGACGGGGACGACGCGAGCATAGATATAGAAAAACTCACACTTCCAAGACCGAAGACTGCGCTCGGTAGCGCAGATCTTCAAACCCTTGATCCGAGTGACCAAGGTATACCAGCCCTGGATGCACCTCCAGGAGTAGAAGGTCATCATGCGGTCGACGCGGGGCTCGATGCCCAGAATGTGGCACACCCATTCAAAATGGCGAACCTTAGCGATCGCCATCGGGTGCACCTCCGTCAAGTGTACACCGTGTTTCTCCAGAACACGGTACACAAACTTCGTTAATGGGAATCTGAGATTCCCATATATGAAGAATGAGGCATAAACCCCTATCTTGCCCTTAGGGGCATCATACACCGTCTGGTGGGGCTCTGGAAACTCAGGCTCGTAAGGCTCGAGCATGAACTTCTTGACGATATAGTGATACAAATCGACAGAAAGAGTACAATGGCATTCGCCAGCAGTACTCTTATCGTCCTTATCAGACGTGGACGTCGGGTTCTCGAGGTATGCATCGGACTCCTCGACAGTAACCTCGAGATCATGAATAGAAGACATCTTTTAGGTATGAAAGAGAACGATTTCAGGAGAATGCTCGACGGAAAAGTTTGTATTCGCCGGAAATCGTTTAGAAGAAGAAGAGTGAAGTGAATGTATGAATTGAGACGCACCCTCTCCCCCCTTATATACTCATCGCAATGAATGCGATGAATTTAATGCGGAGGAGAGAGAGAGCGCAGGTGAAATGAAACGGCGACACGTGGATAAAGCAAGCTGGCAACAGGTGTCAGGATGGCGCGTGAAATGAAACTCGCGCCCACGCGCCTGAAAAAGCGTTCTGATTGACCACATACTGTCACGTCGTCATAACTTCCTGCACGTCCTGAAACCGTCAGAAGACGCCAACGTCCCTTCAGTCGTTTGGACTGTCCTTATCCTTTCACCAACTCTTCAAATTTCAGAAAGATTCAAAAAGATTCAAAAATAAGAGGGAATATACCCCCTTGGAAAACAAGAAACAATAAGACAAGTGCGGGTACAGTGTCAAGGCGAAACCCTCCACATACTTAGCACTTGCAGGGAATTGAAACCAATATACCTTGGAAAACAAGGAACCATAAGACAAGTGCAGGTACAGTGTCAAGGGGAAACCCTTCACATACTCAGCACTTGCAGGGAATTGAACCCAAGAAGGATCTTATGGGCCATGCTTGCGGAAAGAGAAATAACACCTCCGCATGGCGGGAACGTTGAGAACTAGATTGTTTGAAGCTTCAAGGTGGAATTGGTGGTTTAACATAACTGATCACTATGCCCAAAACTACCAAAACCTCGTGAAGAATCTATACAAGTGAAACTCAACGCTCCCGACTTGCGAAAAGGTTACACACCTACCCGCATCATACCCAAAGATCAGGCAGAAAAGTCGGGAATTTTTGCAAGTGACATTAGGAAAACCGCGGGAAGAATCCCCACGGAAAACCTTAAAAAACAAAAACCCCTCTTTAAAACCCCTTGCTTAAAGTCCAAAAGTTCACATCACTTATTAACAATTCATGAGAAGAACAATGGACTGGGGGGACTTGAAGAGGTAGGTCCCCGCAAAGCCCAGTTGGACCCGTAAGACACACCTTGAAAAGGTACGTCTGCGCATAGACCAGCTGGTTCCGCAGGACCCACCATGCTCAGAGAGAAGACCTTACACGCAGTAAGCCAGCTGTTCCCGCAGGAAAGCCTCCCTTGGTACAGTACCCTGCCTGTTCCCGCAGCTATGGGTACAAGCCAAGAAGGAAGGCTACCCGCACTAACAGTAAGGCTACACGCATAAGGCACTAACTCTTATACTTCAGTAATGTCACCTGAAGAAGGAATGAGAAAGGCGGGAATATTACCGCCCAAATGAGCCAGTCCGTATGCTTCTGGAAGATCTTTTGTACTATACCTGCCAAGGTATGGACAAAATAGACAAGATCTGACCAAAGCAGCCCATGAATCAATCACAGGGTGACAGCTCACCGACAATAGTACGAGGAGGAGCACGCTCCAGTACAAAATGTCACTATCAGCCGCTGCCTACCCACCAACTCCCATCGTGGCACGTACATAGCCCGTAGTTGGTGGAAAATGAATATTATACAGCTGGCCATACCTGCTTGGAAACCTACCTTCGGCTATAAATACTCCAACACCTTGGAACGGTATCATCATCTCATATTATCTTATCTTCTCTCTAGCTATTTCTCTCAATATACACTTATATTCAGAGCAATCTAGTCTGATTCTCACGCCGGAGGGTGGTCACAAGGAGGAACCCCCCCTTCTCAGTGACGAGCTCACGGTGTCTGTTTTGCAGGTCGAGAAGAATAACCATCTTTGTCGGACCTAACCCTCGTGGGAAACATCTACTTAACCCTAAGATTATCCGTAATCTGCCGGAGTCATTTAGTGTTTCTTCAGAAACTGATATTAATTGTTTTTTACTAGATAGCGACAGTCTGTCATCATCAACCTACTCTATCTTAGTGCGGTGTAGAAGCTGGATATTAGGGGTGACCAACGTACAATCAAATATTATTTTCCTTCTCAAGTTCCACCCTCCTCTTACACTTGCCACCATTGTCTATTGTGACAGCGTCAGTGTCATGTACCTAAACATTAAAGGGATAAATACATTGAAATAAATATCTACTTTGTCGGAGAAAAAGTTGCATGTGGCATATTCGAGTACTTAAACATGTGATTAAAATACTAGATTTTGGACGTTTTTACCGACTTGCTACAAGTTCTATTTTTGGCCAAATGATATTCAAGTGTCATGTAAAGTGTCCCCTTCTCAATAGTTCGTGATTTAGCGTCTCATCATGAACCATTGGTACAGATTTAGGAGTAGATTATAAGTGTGTATTAGTTTTCTGAAAAAAAAAACATTAATCGTATAGATTTATCCCCACCACTATAAATATAGTTTTAATTCACAATTTTGTGTATTATATTTAAGTATATTTGTATATTTAGTGGTGAAACTTAAGCTAAGTTATAGGGGGTGACCAAAGTCACTAAGGGGTGACAAATCTTGATACCTAAAAAATTTTCTGACGAAATCATAAAAAATTACCCTGAGAATCGAAAAAACGGCAATGACCGCGGCTACCTCTGTCCTATTAAAACTATGCCCCCGCGTATATTTACATTTAAAATTTCAAAATAGTACTTAGTAATTTCTATGCTTCTCCATCTCACCTTATTACTAATTTATTTTTAACACCCAAGATGGAAGAGACGACTTTATCAGGAAAACCTGAAAACTCGTATGCTAGCTGAATATAATATCTTTCATGTAACATGTCAAATGCTTTGGCCAATATAATGATTAGATTAATAAAACTATAACATGCAATGTTCAATGTACTCTTAATACAGGAAAAAGTATATAAATAAAAGGATTTAAAAATATTATTTAGATATCTTGAAGATATTATTCTCATACCAAGATTTTAATACTAATAAACAACTAACTAACGTACACTGGGAACATAAATTTTGTGTTAAATATGTTTAACAGTTACATATACCGTTATATGTGTTTTTATTTTTAATTGATTCATGTTGTGGGTGCTTTTAAGATTTAGAGTTGGATGCTAAATACATTAATTAAAATTAAAAACTTTGTCCGACGTTCATTATTAGTGCCTGATGAAATATTATAATTATTAACTAAAGTTTAAATTTTAGTTTAAAACTTTGATGTTACATATAAATAAAGATAATAATCCAAGACGAATTATTTTATAACGGGGTATGTTGGGAAGAAATACACGACCATTGAAAACGATGTTTTTTGATTCGTTGGAATTGATTGATAAATTCCGTAATCAGTCATTTTCCAAAACTAATATTGTCGTTCTTATCAATTTTAAATTTTATATTATTTTCCTTTTAAATCTAAATAAATATCAAGATGATATGTGCCAACATGTTAGGCATCTTGTAGAGCATTCACTTTACAAGTGAGAGGTAGGGGATCAAACCTCACTACAACCAACTTATATGGGAGATATGAGGGATGACTCTGGCTTGCCAGGGTTCGAGTCCTGATATCACCCGGTTTTATCGGCTTCTCGCTGTCGTGCCGTTTGGCGGGCGTGGGGTCGGGTTTATCCGGTGAATCCCTCAACAGGTGGACCGCTAGGGGCTCCGTCCGTCCGGACTAGTGGCCGGCTCGGGCTACCTTTAGCCAATGGGGGCCGCGTACAGGGTATCCGGCGTTACTTAGTTGGCCGTTCAAAAAAAAAGGCATCTTGTTTTTCATTGTGATGATTAATAACATGCAATGTAATTGATGGACATATATACATTCATGAAAACATTTAAATACAAAAGATCTTTTACCTACAAAGTACAAGAATAATTTGGAAGCCTTAAATCACAAAATCAGTGTTACAAATATAGGGTAAAATAAAATAGCGCCCCATTTGACATTTTTCAACTTTACCCGTTTTTTTAAACGCACATATCATTCTTACACGACAAAACTTTAAAAAAAAAATTCACACCATAAAATTGAACATTTATTATCTTTAATTTGAGTATAGTCTTACTATCCCCCCCCCACCCCAAAAAAAAGTCAACATGTTCATACATAATTTTAAAAATTGGTTGCATAATTATCATATAAGTTACATAATTATGTATTCATGTAATTATAACACACAAGTTCTGAGTTATCATTTGCGTAATCATCAACTTTATTTATAATTATAATTTTCATGAAATTACGTATCTCTAACGTGTCACACGCGCTTCCAAGTAATTCATATGTTTCGTAGGTTTAGGGAATTAGGGTCCTTTGCACATTAACTCATTCATATAGAGTCTCACCGTGAATAACGGACTTCTTAACATTCGGATACATTTAAATAGAACTTGATATGGTGTACTAAGATTTCCATGGGCCACTAAATACAAACTTATAATTTCAACAAATATAAACCAAAAAATTATATAAATAACCGTAACTTTAATAAAATAATATATAGAGTAAAATAAAATAATTTCAATAAAATGTTTCTTTTAAATATGTGCAAATATTCCGTTTCTGGAAGTCGTCCAACATAATTACACACCCTTTAGAAAACTTTACCAAATATTAGCAAAAAAGTAGTAAATGCATTGCATTTTAGACTCTAGTACGAACTTAATGATGCTTTATTTGGGTTTATAAATCTTCCCAAGTATGTCAACTTTTAGTAATTTTTAGTACATGGCCAGACCCATTTTATCCTTAACATGCTTTATCATACTCGAGACACAAATCACTATTCACTTAGTCACCTTGGACAACTATTTAAACATAAATTACAAAAAATTATATTTAATTAAGCCCCTCTAAAATCACAATACATAACCCTCTATTTTAATAAAAGATTTATTGGATTTTAATAATTCTTGTTTAATGGTAGTATTGACCAATAATAATCCATATTTATTTTATCGTACTTGCGGTCCCAAAAGTTGGTCTCCAATGGTCATCCGTTAAAAGTGACTTAACGGCGTAATATATATTTTTTCCGATTTTGAAACTAACATTTTAGGGTTTTTGATCGCAAGAAAGATACGAGTCAATTAATGTAAATTTTAGCTCGAAGCGGTGATTCAAATGACTTAATTTTTGTTAATTATAAGTTCCAACACCCGAATTCAAGTATTGTTTCATCGTTTTAGAGCACCGTTTCTAACTAAGTTTTACATCAACTGACTCGTATCCTCTTTCTCATCAAAAACCTTAAAAACATTAGTTTGAAATTCGAAAAAAACACAACACTGTTAAGTCTTTTTTAACGGGGGACCATTGGGACCAACTTATTTAAACTTGAGACCGCCAATAACAATACATGAATAGGGATGATTATTGGAAATACCATTCGACATGGATTATAAAAATCTAAGAAACCTTAATTAAACCTAAAACAATTTATTCATAAGTTACAAGCACGTAATGTATGTTTTTCTAAATTACAAAATATACACCAATACTTAATTAAACCTTCTATCCTTTAGATCATGGAGTTTGTCAAATGTTTTTTTCTCTCTTTTATTTTAGTAAATCACATGTTGACAAGTGTCCAATTTATTGGCTTTTATTTTCCGTTTATAACTTATAAAATATTGTGTTTTATAAAATTCCGAATATAGCATAATAACATGCTTATTTTTAAGTACATGTTGATATAAGTTTCGTGTAAAATGAAGTTGAACATAGTCATATACAAGTCACCTACACACAACAACTCATTACAGTTGTACACATAGCCGGAATGTAAGGGTGTTTTCATGTAAAAGTTCAAGTACATTAAATTATTTTACGTTGTTCTGGCTTGCCACAACGCGCACGAGCTTAATATTAGGTTTTTCTAAATGTGTAAGTACCCATTTACCCACCCATTAGCCAAACTGATCTCATAACATTATTCAATCAAACTTTTTGCAGATACAATCTCCATGCTACTAAAATATTTCTTATACAAGATTTAAGATCTTTTAAAGTAACAGAAAGAATTTAGTTGTGTCATTTATGTGACCCCTCAACTTTTGAAAAATTAAAAGAAAAGAAATGAAATTATATACTAAAATAGTTTACTTACATTATAATAGTGGTTTATTTGGTTTCCTAGATTATGATATTTGGTTCATTGTATGTTGTCACATGTCTTCTGTTAAGTAGCCAACACCAAACATTTGGTTGTTTCTTCCTTACTTCATGGAGATGGAATTGTGTAAAACCATGCATATGCATGAATGAGGTCAAACATTGGGGGATTTTTTTCACTTCATTTATTAATGTTCGGTAAATATGGTTTGGTTTGGTCTTCTAGATATTCTTTATAACTGTTTGCTTTTAGTTTTAAAAAATATTAATAATTATTTGTAGAAAATTGAATTCATATGTTCTTGAAAACCTAGTACGTACGTACATCTTTTTTTTTCTTCATATAAACAACAAAGTAATGTCAAATATATATAAACTACTATGGGAAAGTTGATGTACAAATTAAATTAACATGCTAAACTTGAGAATCAAGTATAACAATTATATATACAAGTACAGTAATTATGTAATTACATCATAGAGTAATTACATAATTATTCTATGACGTAATTACTTAATTACTCTACCTGCATATATAGTTACCCTACTTGATTCTCACGTTTTGTACGTTAATTTCATATGTATTTGATTCAAACCATATAACTACTAACCCAAATAAAATTATTAACTTCTAACTTTCACGTAATACCCTAGCTTTATTAATACTCCCAACTTTCTCTCATTGGTAGATAACACTCCCAACTTTTGATTTGTCACCCATCACTCCCAACTTCACCCTATTTTCCTGTACCACTCCCCGTCTAAATGAACACTAACCTTGTTAACGTTTTGGACTAAAATTGTCATTCAAATTAGTTGAGGGGGTAAAAAAGAAATTTTATTTTTAACACATAACCTCTATTTCCGGTGACCTCGTTTTTCCGGCGACCTCGTTTTTCCGGAGAATTTGAGTTTTCCGGCTATCTCGTATTTCAGAACACCATATCCATCATTTCACCGAGCTTCACATATGAATTTGAGTTTTCCAGTGAGTTGCAGGTTCCAGCGAACACCATATCCATCATTTCACCGCCCACCGCCCCAAAACCGCAACCCCCGCCCCCGTCCACCACTGGTGTCTCACCCAGCCACCTTCCGGGATCGCCTGCGTGCCGAAAAGTCGAGTTGCAGGTTTCCGGCGAGCACCATCTTCATCATATCTCCACCCATGCACAATCTTCATGATCTCCATCACCTTTTTACACCTCTGAACCTTCTCCATTTTCTGAAAGACGAGGTAGTCGGAAAACTCAAATTCGCCGGAAAAAAAGAGGTCACCGGAAAAACGAAGTCACTGGAAATGGAGGTTGTGTGTTAAAAATAAAATTTATGTTTTACTCCCTCAATTAATTTGAATGACATTTTTAGTCCAAAACATTAACGAGGTTAGTGTTCATTTAGACGGGGAGTGGTACAGGAAAATATGGTGAAAGTTGGGAGTGGTGGATGACAAATCAAAAGTTGAGAGTGTTATCTACCAATGAGGGAAAGTTGAGAGTATTAAAAACCACTAAACCAATATCCCTTATTAATATTACTCCACAATAGTAGAGGTGTGTCTCAATATACCTTAGCCCAGGCCTTAGCAAGCTTAGCCCATTAGGTCCTACCCAATTCTAAATTAAGAGGCACATGCCCAATTCAACTCTTCTTGTAGAAATTATCCACACATGATACATGTTATTGCTTAATAGCTAGAAACAGGTCAATTTCTAATGAGTTACTTACACGTCCAGCTCAGATTGCAACCGGGTAGAAGCTAGAGTGATCCATTGGAAAGTGTTTGAAACAATAATAATGTCCAATTTGCTTATTAAATTTTTGGAAAGATTTTGGCAACATCATTGAGCACATCAGTGAGCACTTTTGGAAAGATTTTGATAGTTTCTAAAAGTTGTATATTTCTTACTTACATGGTATAGTGTCCTATTTAGATGGTGTACTTTATTTTAAAGTTTTCTCACACTCTCACAAAACAATTTATATATATATATATATATATATATATATATATATATATATATATATATATATATCTTTTTGGATTTTAATTTTATTTATTGTAAAGAAGTTAATAATATATTTAGGGTTTGATGATGAAAGAGTTTCACAAATAAATGAGATTTTATAACTCGTTTAACAGCTATCTGGATTTGGTGAGATCCATGACCCACTTATTTGTTTTTACTATAAAATTGTTTTTTAATTACAAATAATATTTTTTTTTAAAAAAAATCGGATATTAATTTTTAGTACATCTCTATTTTTTTGGATTTTCATATCAAATATTTGGTAAAATTAAAATTTAATTTATTGAGATGTTATACCCTGTTTAAGGGCTATATGAGTTTTGGTGAGATACATACCCGTGAATTCTGGTAGAATGCTTGAGATGATGTGGAAAGCAGCCATCCACATGAGAAACATACGTTTTAAGGGTTATTTAAGATTTGGCAACATAAAAAAAAGTAAAGTTCACTTGTCTGAAGGTGGGCTATCGGCCCATTTTCTGCTTTTATCCTAATCCATATGATTAAAGGGCCATATCCTTCTATTAGTGTGATCGTGTCTCATCACAAGCCCAATAAGAATTCCACATGTTAGCTAAGGATGCCCAAAAAAGAGTGATACAACATTAAATGATCATAAAAATCTACAAGTTAAAGCAAAAATGATTAAAAAAACATAAATAATAATAAAAATTAAGAACTACTAATAAGTTTTAAAATTCAACAACAAATACGATACCCTTTGTCAAGTCAACACGTTCATATATTTAATAAAGTTTCTAAATGATAAGAATGAGCGTAACACCCGTTCATGTAGTCATGTACATAGTTTGGTCTATATGGGAAGACGAGATAAAACGCAACACTAACCGAGACGACTTTGGAATGGAGAAGTCTAATCCTTCATGCTACTACTGAAGTTTCGACACTAGAACTATGAATTTTTGTATCAACACCCGAATGACCAGCGTGAGCTTAAGAGACAATAATCATTTGATGATTATGAGAGAGTCTACACAATGACAAAACTATATATTTTTACTTTGTAACTAATATTTCTTTTTAAGACACTACATTCTCAATCAAAATCAAAACTCACTTGTATGGAACTAGACATGTAAAAAACCGGTTGAGCCCGCCAACCCAGTTAACTCGACCCACTTCACCAGATAAACCGGATTGGACCCAACCCAACCCGTAGTTCATATACCAATTTGCACTCTCGTTACCTCAAACTCGTTTCAGACCCGAACAAAGCTCGTTTAAAAAACATGTCTGAAAACCGTCTTCTTTTGTCCTAGATCAGTTGAACCCGACTCCAATCGATTTGACATGTTTCAACATTTTCCATCATAAACCGCTTTATACCCAGATCCGGGTATTTATTTTTGTTGACCACCCCGGTTCGGTTAATAATGCAAACCGCCTTAGCAAAAAAAAACCCGGCTTTAAACTTCGATCCAACCCATTTGTTTATCGTCGTTCTACTCTACACATGCCTAGTTGAGTCAACTCAGTACAGAACCTTACAAAACCCTAAACTGACTCACCAAAAATGGCTTATTACCGTATGGCTATTGTATCAAAATCAAGACTCTTGAAACAACTCCAATTCTCCCAAATACCCATACCCGTATACCGTTTCTCTTCATCTACACCTAAACCCCCAAATCAAGAAAACCCATATCTTCTAAATCAAGATTCAACAAATTCAAGTGATCAGCTTGTGAATCAAAGGCTTGATGATGCTAAGAAGGCTTTACTGGGTATACCCCAAAAGGGTATTGATTATAATGAAGATATGTTTACTCGTCTGATTCATGATTACTCAAAAGGCAATAGAAAATGGGATGCAGTCAAGAATTGTGTCAAGGTTTATTTAAAAATGGAAGAATTGGGTGTTGTTAAGACGGTTAAGTTGTATAATATTATGTTGGATGTGTTCATAAGTCACAAGAAGTATGCAATGGCTGAAAAGTATTTTAATAGAATGTTGTCTGAAGGTATAGTTCCGGTTCAACATACTTATACACATGTTTAAAGGGTATGTTAAGGTGAACAAAATGGAAGAAGCCGAGAAGCTTTTGATGGAGATGAAGAGGCGGGAAATTGAGCCGGAGTTGGTTGTTTATAATTCGATGATTAACGGGTATGCGGAAGTTAAGAAAATGGAAGACGTGGAGAGGGTTTTCGCGGAGATGAAGAAGCCGAATTTGGTTACGTATAATAGTTTGATTAACGGGTACGTGATGGTTGAGAGAATGGATGATGCGAGGAAGGATGTGGTGGAGATGAAGGGGAGAAACGCTGAGCCGGATTTGGTTACGTATGTGACGATGGTTAAAGGGTATGTGAGAGTTAATAGAATCGATGACGGGTTGGAGTTGGTTGAAGAGATGAAACGGAAAGAATTCGGGAGGAAAGTGGATGTGAATTTGTGTTTGGGGATATTGAAAGAGGGATGTGACGATGAGGAAATGTCTGAAGCGCAGAGGAGTGTGTTGCGAGGCGTGGAAGAGTACGTTGAGCTGGTGGATCTGTTGGCGTTGCGTGACGCTGCTCGTAAGTTTAGTGAATTGGCAAGTAGACGGGTAGCTGGTAAACGGGATAGCGTGGTAACGGTGGCATTTTGAGTTTGGTAGATGTTTTTTTATTAAGTTGGTTTAGTTTTGAAATGCTAATGTTATGTAGAATTTATATTTGGGAAAATGGTTGGTTTTAGACAAATGTTGCAAAGTATTACTGTGGTCACTGTTCCTGTTAACAATATGCATATCATATGCCATTATTAAAAGGTATATTAAACATTTGATTAGTAATTAATCACAGTAAAACAGTTTTTTTAGAGAGGATATAAATACCACACCTTCTGTGAATATGGCATCTAGCACCAGTTAGTTATGTTGTCTCACTTTATCTCTTGTTACATAAAGACCCGGCCTTCGTCTTTTGGAATTCTGATTATTTCTACTTTCTAGCTAATCAATGGAGTTCCCCAGGTTCCTACTGCAATTGTATGCATCATTTATATGTAAGTTGCATGTCTGTAAACGAACGGTGAATCGTTCGTGAACTGTTTGGTAGAAAGTTTGTTTATGTTCTTCATCTAATAAACAAGCGAACATGAACAAAATTTTTTGTTCATTTAATTGAACGAACGAACATGAACATGTTCATTCATTTACATTCGTTCATATCCGTTCATTTATGTTTGTTTGTTTATGTTCATTTGAATATTCGTTCAAGTTTCGAATTTATATTTTAAGTACAAGTAACTTTAATGGTGCATTGCTGATTAATACCATGGATCATTGGATGGATTGATGATGGTGATTTGTAATTGACTTGATTTTCAAATTATCTAATAGTATTTAGACATTTGTTTATACTTAATTATCATATCTTTGTTCACTTTTGAAATGTTGGAAGTAAGGATAATGCCACTGACTTGAATTGGATATTTATTTATGTTGACTTTTATTTGGTTTTGTTTATGTTCGCTCAATTATGTTCATTGTGATTATTTTGTTCTCGTAAACCGTTTGTTTTGAATATCAACGAAAAAATACGAACGTATTCATTTTCTTAATGAACCGACACAAACAAACCCTGTTCCGGCTTGTTGGTTCGTTTACAGGCCTAGTCGTTTCAACAATAATTTCTAGCTGCATCTTTATCATAATCATATCATTCACAGGAGTGTTGCTTCTTGCTATGGTCATATTAGACGTAACATCATTCTAATAATACAATGTAAACATGTAACTGAAGCAAAGCTCAGAACCACATGACATCCTGTCTTGCAGCTATAATTCTTTAAATGCCTTTTGTTGTCTGCTAGCAGTTATGAACAACACAGGTTCCACAAGTCAACTAACTGTGCACCAAAAAGACATGAGAAACCAGAATAATAACATATTCATTAATTTTGTTGTCAAGTAAGTTCACATGTCTCTGTCCATTATCATTAAGGTGTGGCCCTTGAAACTATACATGTACAAGTAGAACCAGGTGGGAGTTTGCTGACACCCTATGGTCCATGTTTGCTGTTATGGCTAAACCACCTAGTCTAGCAGCCCTATTGTGAGCCCAAGACATTCATGAACCATATGATAAGAAAGCATGTCCAAACAAGCTCTAGTTCATGGGCCAAGTCCAGTTAGTAGGGGACAAGATCATTGACTCTATTGTCAAAACCAAGTGACTAGCTAGTTAGTTGATATATAATTAATGGGGTGGGTTAGTAGCCATGATCAACTAGCAAGATAATAATGGGTACAAGTGCAATGGACCACACCTTGGATAAACAAACAATCTTTACACCACTTAACCTAATTAAGTGCCTAACGCACTTAAAACAACTACTTTGACCCCATACATTATTTTATAATTTAGACACTTTGTGTGACATGATCAATGATTCCTTATGTCTTGGTTAATTTTCACTTGAAGCCAAAAGAGTGACATTAAGCATTATTATAGTATTGTTTGCTAGTAAACCAACATTATGCCATGCAATTATTCAATTATTAATGTTGATGTAGATGGTCTAAGTTAAGTGTAACTGTGTAAGATCATGAATGTCAAATGGGTACGTACTATCACAATGTCAATCAGAGATTAGAGTACAAAACTGAAAAGGATATGGCACAACTCAACTACGTGTTGTGTAACAATTAGACACAAAAAAGATTGTGATTCATGACTTGGTGTGTATGTACTCTTTTCTCTTATCTTTTGATTGATGAAAGTTAGTGGTTTGTTGACAGGCTTTCCATGAAGAGTGGACATATTGAACATGCTCATATACTATTGTCCCTTTTCACTCGAGTGTTCTAGCACGTTTACCATGTACTAGCCTCGTCGGCAAACACCCTTATCGGATAACCATGATAACCGAATAGTGGCTTTGTTGTCTGTCTTATGTTTCGGTCTTTTTGGCACATGAAAACTTGAGCAAAGGGTTTTGAATCTTGCATGTATAATAATAACTTCAACCTGGACCCATGCATCTATGAATGTGAAGAAAGAGAAGGTAGGGGTGGTGGACAAAGTGATGAGGGATGAGACATGAAACAACTTGATAAAGTGAGACAAGCTCAGCAAAAGGGGAGACATTATGGGTCTCAAAATCTAGTCACAAACTTCATTATTAACTTCTTGGTGAATCCATGGAAATATACCTCGAGAGAATTTTGGTGCGACGGGTCGTTTTAAACAATTAATTATGTGCATAATTATGGCTCTTGTTATGTCTTTTGTAGTATTAGTCGGCAAGCACATAACAAAACCACTTTTCACTGTTTGATGAGTGTTGGTGTAACGGTAATCACCCAATTTCTCTTTACTAGAGGACTCAGGTTTGAAATTTGTTTCCACTATTCTCCTACCAAATATGAAGACACTAGTTGAAGATGCAAGTTATTTTATCATGTTAGTTAGCAGGATATTGGCAAAGCCCCATGAGTTTTTTGAATTCTCATATTCAGAAAAATAAATAAATAAATGACTTTAGCCTTTTGAGAATATACATATAAAAGCATTCGTAACAAAACTAATAATAACATATTTAAGATATTTATAGTCTTTGGTCTAAATACATGTGTATATACACTATAAGTTAAAATATTTATAGTCTTTTGTCTAAATACATGTGTAAATACACTATATGTACGTGTATATACTCTTTAAAAAGATTTAGGAGATGAGATGAAATCAAAGAAAGAGGGAAAACAAATAAAGCATGAGCGTTTTGTACATGTGTTTATACGAATCTCTTGACTTTTAACATTGATTACAAAATAAGAAAAAAGAATGAATTATTACACAAGACAATTTGAATTTAATACTTTTCACAAAAATGACTAAAACAAAAGATTTAAAGGGTAGGTCATCACATCACTTGTCTTAAGTAAATATAAATGCCTTTTCCAATCATTATATTCTTGTGTAGTTTCCCCTCCAACCAATTACTTAGTTATAATTCGAAACTATAATAATCATAACTATGATAATATGGCCTTTATCTATGTATCTTCTTTATTTTACATTTTAATGAATACAATGCTTAAATGTAATTTTTGATGGAAATTGGATATGGGTGAGCTCGAATTACTGGTAATTATACCAAGATTCGCAAAAATGATACTATATCTAAACTGCCTAGTACGATACAGAAGGCAAAAGTTCGGTAAAAAACAGGTACCACACCAATACCAAAACCTTAAATAGTTTATACGGGATTGGTACCAATAATACCTGATTCAATACCACTTCAATCCTGTACCATTTGCTCAATCTCTAAATTGGATGGTGTATGAGAGATTGAGAGGGATTTGTTTTTCTGGATTAGGTGGTTTACATTTTACAAAGGAAAAAAATGGTTTTAGATGACTGACTAAATTTTTAACGCCTTTAGGTAATTTGCTATCTTAGATAGCTGATTATGATGGCACACCAACTTTCAAAGTGGCAATCCATGTCATCATCCAAGACCAAGTTATCGTCCTAAAATGGTGGTTTGCGTAATCTGCTATTTGAAATCTTGGTACTAGTCCATAACGATCAAAGTCGAATCGTGAGCCTATTAGTGAAGCAAATTCAGTGAAGCAACAACTGGTACCATAGAGAATCAGGCATAAACTAGAGAGTCTTGACCAATTTGAAAGATCACTTAATGTAGTTGAAATAACTGAATTTTGGGTTGTTCGATGAAATAAGAGAAATTCGATGGAATTCATAACTATCTCAATTTTTTTACGTTTTTCTTTTTATTGTCTGAATATTCGGGAGCTAAAACTATTCCAATGCTCCCTTTCACCATGCATAAACTAAACCAACAACTAAGATAAGCACACAAATTAAATCTTCTACAAATACAGATACACCTAATACATCGAAACTCATTGCCCATGGATAAAGAAAAACTTTTTCAATATAAAAAACAACAAAAACTAGAGCAAGCATATAATAGCGGATTCTAAATTGTAACCAAGCGTCGCCTATTGGTTCTATACCTGATTCATAACTAGAAAGTTTCTCCGGTCCTTTACTAATCGGAGCTAAAAATCCCGAAATGAAAAATATCAAAACAGAAATAAGATTTGATATTATCAGAAATACCCAAAAAATATCATATTTTTCACATGTCACGTTTGGATGACTTAGAAAACTTGCCACTTGGAAAACTTAGATGGGGTGTCATTATAATCTGTTATCTAATATAAACATTTATCTAAAAACACTTCAAATATTGTGAACCACCTAAAACCGTATGAGTGGAAATGCGCGGACAGGAAGAAAGGGTGAAGTAGAGATGGCCAAAAAAACCGGTTGGGGAACCGGTTTACCGGTTTAAACCGGAAACCGGTTTTTTAAAAACCGGTTTGACCGGTTTAGAAACCGCCGGTTCGTCTTTCGGTTACAAGTTGTAGATCCAAAACCGGTTAACGAACCGGTTAATGGAAAAACCGGTTTTTTTTATTAATCGGTTATGGAAAAACCGGTTAACCGGTTTATAAAAAAACCGGTTAACCGGTTTATAAAAAAACCGGTTTATAATGGCTATATGCCCGTTTTTTTTTTGTTTTTGGACCGTTTTTTTTTTTTTTTACCATTTTACCCCCACAAACATCTATATATAGTTTAGGTTGGGTATTGGTTAGATCACACTCGATTATACAACTCCAAACGCTCTAAACGTTTATTTCATACGCGATTATTTTGTTATCTCACGCTCAATTATACCACATTACCACTCCATACGCTCTTATTTCGTAGTCGTTTATTTCATACTCGAGTATACCACTCTTATTTCGTAGTCGATTATCATGGCCTCCCAAAGTGCTGCTTCATCCGTCAACATGGGTGCCTCGAACACGGGAGAAACGGTCGTTCGGGTCATCCCCACGAAACGAAACCATGATATTTGGCAACATTTCGACCTATGCGAAATGTCTAACGGTAGCCAAAAAGCTCGATGCAAACATTGTTTGAAGTTTTATGGCAAAGATGCAAACTCCACTTTAAAAGCGCATGTACAAAGGCCCTTTTGCAAGGCCTTGAAGGACGAATCGGGAAGTAGTTCGCAGCCGGAGATGACGAATCAAAGAGCGGTGTTTACGTACGACGTTGAAGCGGTACGTCAACAGTTTTCAAACTTTGTGATTCAACAAACACTTCCTTTCAACCACTTCGACAACCCTCAATTCACGGAGATGATGCAAAACTATGTTCAACCACGCTACCAACACGTAAGTCGTTCGACCCTTAGAAGAGATTGTCTTAAAGCATGGAAAAACGCTAAATCCGAACTAATTTCATACTTTTCAAACTTACAAACTGGTGTAAACTTAACAACGGATGTGTGGTCGGTACCTCATGGTTCGCCCCGACTCATACATTTGTGTGACGGCTCATTGGGTTGACCCCGAGTCGTGGCAAATGATGAAACGAACCGTTGCGTTTCAATTGTTTGATTACCCGCACACGAGTATAAATATTTTTCAAATCTTGGATAAAGTCATTCGACAATACAAGATTGAACATAAAATCTTTTCAATTTCGTTTGATAACGCGTCCAACAATACGGCCGCGGTTGGCCATTTAAAATTAAAGTATAAACCTATTTGTGATGGAGCGTTTTTTCATAGCCGATGCATTGCACTTATTATCAACTTGGCCGTGCAAGATGGGTTAAACGTGATCGAAACGCAAAGAAACAATTTTAAAAGAATGTTACGAGATGTTTTTAGCAACAATAAAACATTTTCAAGATACAAAAAATTTTGTGTAGAAGCTAATTGTCAATGGTTGGGGCCAAATTGGGATTGTCCAACAAGATGGAACTCGACTTGTAATATGTTTGAGAAAGCCATCCAACAAAAAGAATCATTAATTGCGTTTCATCAAATTTTGTCAAGTAGGGGTAAATGTGCACCGTACGATCCTAGAAACTGGTTATTGATTGAGATCGTTACGGAGGTCCTTCAAATTTTTAAATCTTGCACAACTAGTTTATCCGGGGTTTACTATCCAACAAGCCCCATTGTTTTACCAAAAATTGCTGTCATGTGCACAAAGTTGAGTGAACTTCATTGTAGGGGTGCACCTTATTTTGATATGGGTGTAAAAATGAAAGAAAAATTTAGAAAATATTTTCAAGAACTACCCGCTGTTTTGACATGTGCTGCTGCGTTAAACCCTTGCATCAATGTTGGTGGTGTTGAAGCTTTAATAGAAAAAATTTGTGATGAGCTAGGGTTAAACGACGATCAAAACCCCTATTATAGCCAAACTTTAAAGAATGCTTTCAACACCACCTTGTCAAACATGTATGATGTCTACCTTACAAAATACGGGTCGTCTTCCCAAATTCATGACTCGTTAAGAGCTGTTGCCCAATCCCAATCCCAAACCGACCTTGAAATGGGGATGTACTACATGATTTGGGAAGACGCCGGTAAACGTCAAAAGGTAAACACCCCAAGCAGTGAACTTGGAAGGTATGGTGGTACCAACTTTGTGAAACACATGACTCCGGATGAATTTAGAAGTCTTGATTTGCTGGCTTGGTGGAGAGGTAAGGAGGATGAGTTTCCGATCCTCGCCGCCATGGCCAAAGATTTACTAACGGTCCAAGCTTCCACGGTAGCTTCGGAGTCTGCTTTTTCTGTTTCTGGCAGGGTTATATCGATTAGGAGGACTCGACTCACTGCACCAGCAATAGAGATGTCGATTTGCTACAAGGATTACTTGGACTCTTTAGATAGGGCACAACATCAACGCTCACTCGAGGGGGAAATGGAGTATGAAGCGGGCTTGTATGAAGACGAGGTCAATGAAGGACACACTCAACCAATGACCGATGAAGAAGCCGCGTACGACGATTACCTAAGAAATAGCTCGGGATCGGGTAGCGAAGAAAATTAGTTAAAGAAACAGCAAACATGGAGGCAAATCATGAGTAAGAAACAGCAAGTTGTTCATGTAATCGTGTCTAAGCATTCTTTTTCCTAATATGTGCTCTTATTTACTTGTTGATTTGGATTTTTCTAATTTAGTTAAAGAAACAGCAAACATGGAGGCAAATCATGAACAAACTGCGATTGGGAACAACAGGAGCATCTGCTAGTTCACGATTTAATGTTTGTATTTTTGAGTTAAATCATGAACAACAGTTCTTGGCAGAGATTTCTTCAGTGTTAATGATTTAATGTTTGTATTTTTTGAGTTACGAATATGCGATAACGATTTAATGTTTGTATTTTTAATGTAAAAACTATAAATGAAAGTTATGTGTTTTTAATCTTTGGTTTGTTGAAAACACATTCACCAACACACACTCATACTCATCTTCCAAGCAAAGAACCCTAACAACGAAAGCAAAGAATGGCTTCGGTCAGTCCGTTTTGCCTTGTAGTTACCGTTTTGCCTTGTAGTTACCGGTTTGTTTATACTGTGAAAAAATAATGGTCTTCATTAAGTACAAAATATAAAAAACAAATATTCGTATTTGAAACCGCGAAATTTAAAAAAAAAAAAAAAAAAAAACCGGTTAATAAAAAAAACCGGGTAATAAAAAAACCGGTTTATTAACCGGTTCTAACCGGTTTCTAAACCGGTCCTAACCGGTTAGACCGGTTAGGGTTTTGACAGCAAAAAACCGGTTATTAACCGGTCCGGTTATTAACCGAACCGGTTTTTTTCCGGGCCAAAAAAACCGGTCCGGTTAACAACCGAACCGGTTTTTTTAAAAAAACCGGTTTGTGCACCTCTAATCTATAATTGTTGCATCATATGACTATGTTGTTATACCATGTATGTTAAAAGTATATGATTGCACATTTTTAATGGTACAACACAATTTCAATCCCGGTTGAGCCACTGTAAGTGAAGTTTGTGCTCTAGCTTGATCCTTTATTAATCATCAATGTTTGAAACAATAACAAACACAACCATGTAATTAGTTAATTGGTGTTAAAAACCAAATTGATGTATACACATGCTAAACCTAAACAATGAAGAAATGTTCTTCTACACCATTAAGTAATCACTCAAATAAAGTTCTTCTGTTTGTTCTGAAATAAAGGGACTAGATAAGATTAGCCAACCCATCTTATAACTTTCAATCACTCAATCTTAGTTAAATGGTTTGTCGTATAATGATCACACAGTCATTGCAGTTTTAAGGTTGCAACGTTACGTATACGTTACTTATTTATATAAATAGGCAAACACGTGCATGCGTGAGTGACCACTGTCGAAGCACGAAATGATTCTAACCTGATCCATGACGATGTTTCCACGGATTTCGAGATGAACGAACCACGTCTTGATCTTCTTCTTCAGCTGCGCCTGTGACCTGCAATGGTTCTCGGGGGAGTGGAGGTGACTGCTAAGATATCCTGAGGATTTCTTGTTCACAGACACAAAAAGTGGTGGTGGCTCTTATTGAGCATGACCTATGATAAGGAGGTGGAGACCTCCTTATATAGAGTCTCATGGCCACCATCATGGTACCCTAATGGGCCTAGCCCAGTTAGGGTTACCTCCACAAAACCCCCTCGGCCCAACCACAACTCCGTCGTAGAACCGGGTTTTAGTACCATACCCCTACAACCACAACTCCACATTGTATGCAGATAGAATAAGGGAGTTGTCTTTTATAGTGTCCCATGTTAATGGCATTAATGTGTTGTTTCTAAGCATATTGGATGGGGACCAACAGTCTCATCACCTTAAATTTGTGTGGGTTTTTTTGTACCTTATCTTCTGTAAAAACCATACAATAAGACGTAAACAGGTGGATATCTTTTAACAACTAACTAGTAAATGTTGATACACATTAGTTAATAAAACATAATGTTAGTAAAGCTTGTCCACAAGTTATAGTGGCTCGATGTAAATAAATTTATATCAAAACATATGTCAAAATAAGTTTGTCTTTGTAAAAACTAAGTTGTTGTCGATAAAACAAAATTATATTATATTTTACACACGTGTTTCGGACCAAACCATCTTATAAGTTTTTTTTCATAGCTTAGTATTAGTCCAAATTTAAATACATATGACAATGTTTCAACGTACGATTCGATATAAATTTGATTCAATTCCGAGCTCAAGCAATGCACGACCAAAACAATGTTTCAACGTACGATTCGATATAAATTTGATTCAATACCGAGCTCATGCATTGCACGACCAACTTCCATGCACAAGTGGTTAAAAGCAATTGATTGTGCTTATGAATAGTAAGTTTTAGTGAGTAAACTAACACTTAAGAATTAATATATACATATAATAATTGTACATTATTTGTTAATTTAATTAAAAAGTGTAATATGAATAATCATGAATTTCTACTAATATGGTACCTGATAATCTTTGTGAAGAAACATTGATTTAACCTTCGGTCTAATTACTTAGTCTTTAGGTTACTATATAATCTGGCTTATTAGAGTGATATCAATGCAAAACAGAACACCGTGAGCTCATTATGATAAGAAGATGGGGTGGGAGGTGTCTTTTAATAACCATCATCCGGTATGAGAATCAGTTTAAGAGACTGGATATAAGTATGAACACAAGGTAACATGGAACACTCGTGAGTATTCTTCACAGAGAAGTTAAGATCCTTTTACCATTGGAGGTAAAGTGGTATTTATAGCCTAAAGGGAGGAGAGAAATTGTGGGTTGTCTGCCATGTCAGAAAATCCACAAATCAGGGGCTTGCACTTTATTATGTGCATTGGCTGAAAGTCCATTTCCGGAATGTCAGGGAATGTTTGACGTGAGGTTGGACCCCTGTTAGGGCCGTGTGTTTTTGTACTTGGCGCTTATTACTGTTTCGCGGAGGATGTGGGTCAACCTACGGATGTTTAGGTGGGTGTGGGACCCTACCTCTTCGCAATGCAATCAACATTGTTGAAAGTATAAGAATGTCAAATCTTGTTTTGGAACAAAATTAGGATAAAATGTTGTTTGGTAAGAGTAATTAACAAATTTAGGTTAATGATATCTAACTCTAAAGGTATAAAATTTGAGATTTACACATTTCAATTTGTAACATGTTAGGTTCTAACATTAAGCTCTAGTAAAAGTTCTGCTAAATTTATGTAAATTAACTATTTAATTTTTCTCACAAATAAAAATGACTATTTATGCAATTTACATAAAAAAACAACCCATTTATTCTCACCCCAATGATCATCTCACTCACCTAAGGATACATAAGGTGAAGAAACTACGCCCCTATTATCTAGTAGCATTTGTTGTCCTCACACTTAATCGAACTCTATACATATCGATGATGAAATCAGTGGTAGCTCCGGCTGCAACTCCACCATTTTTCTAGTCGTTGTGTCTTGCCGTTTATTCATTAATACCGGGTCTATAACCTTTCTTTCTTCTGCTTCAAACCTAACTATCAACTCATTTTTTAGTTTACGAAATTACACTTTGTTAACACAAGAAAACATGGGGGTAATGAACCCGCGTGCAAGCATGAAGAAACAAAATATACATAAATTATAATAAATATTAATTTTCCAATGCCCGACAGTTCCCTCATATACGGGTACTTATTAATAATAAATAGTAAATAGTAAACAAATAATATATGAGTGGAAACTATGTAGGAAAACTAGATGAATTGCATAAAAGCCCATTTGGGAATTATGATTTATGAAGTATAAATAAAATGAATATACCTACTATCTTATTGTATTCGTTTATTGTCATGTGTTTTTTTTAACTCCACATGTTTTTCTAAATCTATTTCTAATTTTTTCTAAATATACGTGCTACAGTTGGCATACCATTTGTATTTGACGCATGCAAACTTCTAACCATTACTGTTGTCCCATCAATATATGCTGTAACCATTTCGCCACTTGAGGTTTGGAGCTAGCAAGCCTAGCATATATGACCACTTGAGGAGGACAAAGTGGTCGATAGTCTTCGGCCCGGTTATCCCGATAGACCCGAATTTATTTTTTTTCAGAAAAAAAAATTATACATTTTTTATGAATAAGTATTTTGAATGACTAAAGTCACTTACTCAACTCATTTAAGGCTAGAATGGGGCATCGAGACTCTTTAAATTTGGAGAGTGCGGTAGCCTAAATACGAGAAAGTCACCGTTCTTTTTATTAAAAAAAATTTACACAACTCCAATTAAAAAAGTTAATTGTTATAAAGTTTAAACCCAACAAAAAAAACTCTTTTATTTAAGGTCCAAACTTTTTTTCGCTGTCGGCCTAAAAAACGTTAACGATTCTTAAAGACGACCCTGAGAGGCAGAGCTACCGGCGTTATAAGTTGGTAAGTTATCTGTTTTGTTTTTTGTGATAGACCTACCCACGTCCTCAATCAATGTTTCTAAATAGATACAGTAAAAAAATAGAGGGTTCATATAGCAGTAAAAATTAATTAATAAATTATCAAAATGGTATTATATCTATGTTAATAATATTTAGTGAGGTACAGATCAAAATGGGGAGAATGGGAGTCGGGGACAGCATAGCATGCCCGGTGAAATTGTTATGGGCAAAATGGGGAATAATAAAAAATAAGTGTTTCCTATTAATACAACAACTGTGTCCAACAAGGGAGGCTGGATTACTGAATTAGGTACAAACTTGATAAGCCAATGCCCACATGTTTTTTCTTTCTTTCTTTTTTAACTTAAAATTATTTAAATCCCGACACAAAATGAATAACATTCAGCCATTTATAAAGTATAAAAAAAGTTTTCTAGATGTTATACATGCATGCCGTTTAAGATTATATATTTTTATTAATATATAACTTGATACACATTTTTATTATTATTTTTTTCATTTGCAGCACACACACACACTATTTTATTTGGTCATCTTTTCGGATATCTATCCTTTTGCCCATAAGATGAGTACATATCCGCATGCACAAATTTAACAAATGACCCGTTTCACTATGTCCATTTTTAACATTTTCCTCTGTTTAAATAACATTGGAAAATATATATATTACTGATTGATGTATAATAATAATTATGTGACAAATGTCATGTTTGAAATAAAAAGATCATTTGTGAAAAAAAAATACTTCTTTTAAAATAATAGTTGATAGCTCAAAGATACACCACTTTGCATAAAATACTTGTTTTTTTAAAAAATAATTATAGTACAAAATAAGTCATGGGTGTTGATGTTTATTTCCTCTGGTATTATCTAAAACTGAGCCTAATTTGTTGGAAATTGATGATTTTTATATAACTTATTGGGCAGCTAAAAGGTGAATTACTTTATGACATGTGAAATAATAATTTATGACATTGGACAAACGTATTTAGAGCATTCTTAACTCATTCTTTAAAGTTATCAAATCCATATAATTTAGGGTAAATTTTAAGAAAACCATCAAAATCACCTCTCCAATCCATTCCTTATTGTATGGATGAGTTATCTGACAACTAAGGGCATTCACAGTCCATTCCATATATTTTTCTCTATATTTAACTAAAAAATACCATTACATAAATTTATCTATCATTTTTTAAAATTCTTTCACATTCTATTCCCTATTCATATCTATAAATTAATTATTTATTATTTTTTTCTCTTTTGTCTTGTTATATAGTAAATGGTGATTGGGAGATATGTGATATATTAAAGCATTCACAGCTCATTTCATATATTTTTCTTTATAATTTAGCTAAAAACACCATTTTATAAATTTATCTATCATTTTTCAAAGTTCTTCCACATTATATTCCCTATTCGCATCCATAAATTAATTATTTATTATTTTTTTCTCTTTTGTCTTGTTATATAGTAAATGGTGATTGAGAGATATGTGATATATTAAATGGTATGGATAAAAAATGAGTCCCTATATTTAAGGATTTACTTTAGTTGCCATATAACTCATCCATATAATAGGGAATTGATTGGAGATGTGATTTTGATGGTTTTCTTAAAATTTACCCTAAATTATATGAGTTTGACAACTTTAGAGAATGGGTTGAGAATGCTCTAAAGTAAATCCCTAAATATATAGACTCATTTTTTATCCATACCATATAATATATCATATATATCTCAATCACCATTTACTATATAATAAGACAAAAGAGAAAAAAAAATAATAAAAAATTAATTTATGGATATAAATAGGGAATAGAATGTGAAAGAATTTTAAAAATTGATAGATAAATTTATGAATTGATGTTTTTTAGCTAAATTATAGAGAAAATATATGGAATAGGATGTGAATGCTCTCATGTGCCAAAGATACACCCACCAAAGACTCTCACTTGTGTATTCTTTGATGATCAAAGTGGTGTGAGTATTAATAAGCTTGTTTACAAGGATAGTTTTGAAGATTGAGCACCTTTTTATTTATTTATTTTTATTAAATTAAGGTACTTAATATTGTTTTTGAGTATGTCAAATATTACACTTGAACTTTAGGTTAATACTTTATACGAAAGAGAGATCGTTTATTTGATATTACACTTCATATTAGAAGAAAATACGAGTTACATCTATCTATTATAAATAGTTATAACTAAGATACAATAAATAAACTATTGATAAAATTTAAAGAAGTTAGACATGTACTTCTTCATTTTTATAATTTCACGTCTTTTACCTCACCGCATTGTCGTGTTTTCAGGCGAGTGTTCACAGACGCTGGTCTTAAGTGCGGGTTTTTCACGGATCGAAATACGAGGGTATCCCGATGTGATGAATTTAACAAGTAGCCGATTTGGAGGATTCGTTGGGCGTTCAAAAAACATAAAGCATATTAATTAAACATAAACTAAGTTCTAAAACACGCTATTTATTAACTGTTTTCTTATTTACGAAATATATAGAAAGTATCTTTTTAAACTTTTAAAAAATATTTTCTTAATTTATGAAGTATAAATCTAAGGGATGCCGATGTAAACTAATGCAACAATAAGAAAAATAATTCAAAACCTAAAGCTTATGGTTGCTAGTTGTTACTTTTGTGGAGATTGGTAAGAAATCTCAGTTTCTTCACAATCATATTGATCGACCCATTGTTCTTATTTTGAGTTTAAAAAATAATTGAAAAAAAAATCAATAGAAAAGTGAATTACCTATTTTATCTCTCCCACCTATCAATAACTTTCAAATAATTATGAAATTATCATCATATCAATCAATAACTATTAAATTGATTTGAGACTCAAACTCTCATTCGTTTTTTTTTTTTGGATAAAATGGACGATCCACCACATACTAAAAACTATTGTATTTGGGGCTAACTTCTCTATAGAAAATAACCTCTCGAGTATTTTGTTTAAGAATGATAACATTAATAAGAAACTTGTATTTACAATAAAATAACATTTAGACCATTTGTAATGCACAAGTCATACGTCACTAAGGATGTTTCATATCAGTGTATCACCATCTGAAGAGGTATGTACCCGCCTTAACATCGAGCGGGGCGGGTCAACCCACAAGATATAGACAAGAGGCTTGAAATCAAGATATCATGAAGGCACAAAGCCAAAACCTATGCGCATGGTGCATATCACATATGCTCACGCATCACATATGCTCACGCGTATCACATGCTCACGCACCATATATGCTCACGCATATCACATCTGCGCGTGGCGCATATCACATGCTCACGCATCATATATGCTCACGCATATCACATCTGCGCGTGGCGCATCTGCGCGTGGCGCATATTACACATGCTTGCGCATATCACATCTGCGCATGAAACATCTGCGCCTGAGAATAAAGAGAAGACCTCGCGCATCCTCAGGATAGGCGCATATCACACATGCACATAATCAACCTCGTCCTTATCCAAATCAGGATAAGGACAACCTTGATTGTGCTCGTCAGACAACATTCCAGAAGGTATCCTTTAAGGAATAAGAATATGCTGATGTTGACAGCTGCCAATGAAAGGTGGACAACTCAGCAAAACCCATGTGCTACCACGTGATTGCACATGGGTCAGGTGAAATACCTGGGTCAGAGAATAATCAATGAAAAAGCACCAGGTGTCCTAAGGACACCTGGCGCAAAGCAATAGGAGAAGGCCAAAAAGGCCCTAATGGGATCTGAGCCCAATCATTGGAAACCCTAACACTATAAATACCACACCACCTCCACAAGGGGAGGTAAGCAAGAAAATACATTCCAATTCCTTACTCACTCTCAGATTCTTATCTTCTGCTACAATCTCTTATTCTCACACCGGAGGGTTACCCCAAAGAGGACCCCTCTGTCCCTTTCTGAGGGGTAAGTTCACGGTGCTGCTCGTTTTGTAGGTGGAAGAATTCATACTCCGGAGAACCATCGGTGAAATAGCATACTCATACCCGAGGAAAGTTGATCGTCTACCAGTGAGCCGATCCACGTTTCTTCATTGGCGCCATCACCTGTTACAACGGCAACAAAATCACCAACTCATCAGTTCTCTCTGAAAAACTTCACCATGGTTTCTGGTGTTCGAAACAACGATCAAGTTCTGGAGGATATTGAGCTTGAGGATGTTAATGAGGGACAGCAGTTTCTGAGGGTGCCGCGTGATTCTGCGCGCACCACCAGTAACCATCCCTTCATCACAACTCCTCATAGCCAGACTGAAACTCCTCCAGACGATCTCACGTTCCAAAATCTGACTGGCGCGAAACAAAAAGGACCAATGGGTCCAGAAGTTGAAACCAATGACCCTAAAGAATGGCTCATAAACGAACAACGACGTTTAATGGACAAATACAATGAGCTAGTCAAACACAAAAAGTTAGCCGACTTAACACAAAGGCTCGCGTTTGATAAGCAAACCATTCAAGGAACAACAAAAAGGGCGTGCGCGCCGGAAGATGGTCACTCTGTTCACACTGAACACGCTGATTTTAGTGATGAAGAAGTGCACAGCATGAGGAAGACGCGAGATACTCATGCAGGAGGCTCACAGCTCCGCGCGCATGTAACACCCCGACCAAAGGCGGATTATACATCGGGGCGCCACATATTGTTTCATTACTCGTGACACTATTGGGTGTCAATATTTAATAAATACATTCATTCGCGCACATGCAAAGTAGACAGAAGATAACATAAATCATTATATTATAAGGCAAAATATTCGAATAACAATAACATGTCTTGATACATTTTAATCTAAGTCCAAAAGTAAAAACGTCCTACGTGTCCACAAGCTCCAAATGTAGCTACTGCAAACCTGAACATGTGTTAAAATAAAACGTCAAACACTTGCGTGTTGGTGAGAAATCAAGTTTAATACAATACGTAGATAACAATAAATCTGCGCGCAACACGTGTATGTCTGGAGTTTAACAAGGGTGCAATCAGATTGTGATCAAGCCTAAATAGATCATAGCTCATAGTTCATAGTTCAATCCGTGCTCCCAAATGAGCACAAAAACAAGAAAACATCTGTGCAAGTGTAAAACAAAGAAAACCGTAAACGATAGGTCTCCCGTGTTCATCTAATGGATCCATGAAAACTGCGGAATAGACCGAACAAAGCGGTTAATGATACACACATACAAATAAACAGCCAAGTAAACGTCCTCAACACATGGGATACTGCGCGACTAAAGTTCATAAACAAGTTTAAGACTCAAGTTTGTACGAACACATGAACATCCCAAAACATTAAAAATAAAAAGGGATTAGGTACGAGATTACTCACTTGATAAACGGTGCGGTGTAAGATAAAGCAAGAACCAACTTTAAACAAGCACAAGTTAACCTATAATTAAAGATTATTGTTTTAACGATTGGTTTTAAGTCTTGAATATAAGTTAGCATAATTAATAAGTAAATTATTATATATAATATATATTACCGGAAAAGCAGGGCAGAACAGGGAGGAAGACGGAGGCAGAGAGGGAGGCGGCAGAGAGAGCAAGGAGGAGGTTAAATTAAATGTTTGTGTGTGTAGTGTTAGGAAATTAACATTATTATTTATAGGGAAACCCTAGGGAACACAATCCCTAGAAAAGAGGAAAAGACCTCAAAAAGCAAAAGATTCCAAAAGCAAAAGATATCAAAAGATATGGCAGCTGCAGGGGACAAAGGAAAAGCTGACAGGTAACAGTAAACAGGCATGGGCGGGTCAGTTAAAGGTACTGGTCAAGCATGGAAAAGCAGATCTCAAAAGATAATGTCAGTCACTTTTTCTGTCAACCAATGGGGTTGGTGCGCATGCTGCGCCAAAAGTGGCTTTTCAGACATAAGGTAGGTTAGGTCAACAGCACAAAAGATAAGATATCAAAAACAAATAAGCAAGTTAAAACAGAAGAAAGGACACAAGACAGCGCGAGAAAGCTTCGAGCGTACGCGCGAGAAAGCTTCGAGCGCACGCGCGAGGGCGAAGGCAGACACAGAAGGTCAAGAGTGCGCGAGCGCGAAGGCAGACTGAACCAACCTTAACGCGTCGCGGGAAGAACTACATTTCTAAGCGCGCCGCGGGAAGAACTTTAATTCTAAGCGCGTCGCGAGAAGAACTATATTCCTTAGCGCGTCGCGAGAGGAACGGTATCCATAGCGCGCCGCGGGAAGAACTAAATCCTTAGCGCGCTGCGGGGGCAGTTCGTCTCGCGTATCGCAGTAACAGGTGGTCTTCACGCAGGCTTCCTTGCAAGGAGTCTGGCGCGTGGAGCAGCGCAGACAACCTTAGGCGGGAAGAAACAAAGGACAAGGAGAGTTAGGAGAAAAAGAGGGAAACAAGTCAGAGGGGTTAAACAGGAGGGCGGGACGGCGACAAGAGAAAAAGGAAGGCGGAAAGAAAGAGAGAGAAAGAGGCGGGAAGGAAAATATATTATTATTATTAAAAGTAAAATATAAGTATAAATAAATATTAAATCATAACAGAAAGAGATCGGATAAGGGAAACGGGTACCTGGGTCGGGTCGGATCGGGGCAGATGTCACAGCGCACATGAATATAGCGCCTGGGGCCAAAGCCGATATGGATCTGTACACACCGTACAACCCACCAGCGAGAGGGCAAGTGGACGTAACCACACCATACAGGCCAGCCATCTTGGTGAAGCATTCAAAATTCACTGAGCGCATCGTGAATGCTCCCATTCAGCACAAAACCAAGATGCCAAGTGGTTTGGGCAAGTACGACGGCACAACTAATCCAGACGATTTCCTACAAGGTTTTTACAACACTGGAAACCTAGAAAGCTGGACGATGCCAACATGGTGTCACATGTTTGCTCGCTGCCTCACGGGCGCAGCGCGTGTCTGGTTCGAAAGCTTGCCGACTGGACAAATCGATGGGTTCGAAGAGCTATTGGAGAAGTTCCAGGCTCACTTCGTACAGCAGCGCAGACACACGCGCGACCCCGATGACATCATGCACTGCGTGCGCAGGAATGATGAAACCATTGAAGACTACATAACCCGTTTCAATCAGGAATCTCTGGCAATTGGAGGTATCACTGAACAACTCTTGCGCGTGGCCTTTATAAAAGGTGCGCGCAGTGATCAACTCCGCAGAGCTCTCGTGAGCAGAGATGGCATGCCAACCACTTGGGCCAAGCTAATGGAAGCATCGCGAGTCTTCGCGCGAAATGAAAAACAAATTGCCCAAGATAGAGCAAGAGATAGAGGGCATCAAACAGAAGCACCGCGCAACAATGAAAGGAGGGGCAAACAGAACTCCGTATGGTCCAGGTTGCAACAAACCAGTTTTTCTCCCGCAGAAAAGCAGGCGCAACCAAGCTCACCCCAGCCCCAAAAAGACATTCGTAATCGCGGAGAAAGTGACAAGAGGGAAGGCGGCAGAGAGCCTAACAGACCTCTACCAAGAATATGGACTCCCCTCACTAAAACGCCTTCACAAGTGTTAAGCACAGAGAATGTCCAGTTTAAAAGCCCCAAGCCATTACTCCACAAGGGACCATCAAACAGTGGCAAGTATTGTGAGTTTCACAAGTCCACAGGGCACAACACCGATGCATGCCACCATTTGAAGGATGCGATTGAAAGAGATGTGAAATCAGGCAAGTTGGCTCACCTGGTGAAAAACCCAAGACCAGAGAATGAACAACCAGATGGAGCCTCAGCCAGCAAAAAGTTCAAAAGAATCTGTGTAGCCGAGGGAGGAAGGCAAGGGCAAAGATCGAGAAAGAGAAGCGCGCAAGTCTAAGGAGATTGGCGCGAGCAACAAGTAATCTTCCCAAGAATCAGGGGAGGCCCGTCTATCAGCAGTCCTCTAGTCATCACTACACACATTGCTCATTATGAAGTGTCAAAAGTCCTGGTGGACACTGGCAGTGAATCAGACATCATGTATGAGCAATGTTTCAGAAAGTTGGATCCAGCAGACCAAGCAAGGCTCTAAATTGTGAATGCACCAATCTCGGGTGTTTCAAATGAAATCATTCACCCCCTAGGTCAGATACAATTTGAACTAACCATGGGGGATGAGAAACACAAGCGAGCCGAAATTGTCAACTTCTTGGTCTTGCCCACCACTTCATGCCACAATATGATCTTGGGTAGAGGAACGATTGCTCAATTCAACGCCATACCATCACCAGCGCACGGCGCGCTGGGGTTCCCAACACCAACAGGTGTAACATTTGTGTACCGAGATCATTTGTGCGCAGTGACAAGTATACCGAGGGAAGGGAGAATGAAACTTCCAATGGCAAACAACGCGCCAGAGGAATGGATTCTCAACCCAAAATTCCCAGAGCAAACAATCACAATTGGAGCTACGATATCAGACGACACAAGGTTGAGAATGAAAAGATTGCTCACAACGTATATGTCGGTCTTCGCGTGGCAACATTCTGATATGACTGGAGTTCTGCGAGGCCTGGCGCAACATTCTCTCAACACCTTCAAGTCTGTAGAGCCAATTGCTCAAAAGAAGAGAGTCATGGGGGATGAGAAGGCAAAGGCCATGAATGAGCAAGTAGAAGATCTACTGCGCGCAAATATCATCCGCCCAATACGATACCAAAGATGGGTAGCTAATCCTGTGATGGTAAAGAAGAGCAACGGGTCATGGAGGATGTGCATTGATTTCAAGGACCTCAACAAAGTATGTCCAAAAGATTGTTACCCCCTCCCAAACATTGACGCGAAAGTGGACTCTATGGCGCCATTTAAGCTCAAATGTTTCCTGGACGCCTACAAGGGCTATCACCAAATTCAAATGGCACCACAAGACGAGGACAAGACTGCCTTCAGAACTGACAAGGGTGTTTTTTGTTACACAAAAACGCCATTTGGTTTGAAGAATGCAGGAGCCACCTACCAAAGACTCATGGATGCGGTTTTCAACGAGCAAATTGGAAGAAACCTAGAAGTCTACGTAGATGATTTGGTGATTAAAAGCAGGGAGGAAAAACAAATGCTCATAGACATCGAAGAAACTCTTTGGCGCCTAAAGGAAGTAAACATGAAGCTCAACCCGAGCAAATGCACATTCGGCGTAGAAGAAGGGAAATTTCTAGGTGTAATGGTCACCAAGGATGGTTTCAAGGTGAACCCAGAGAAGGTGGAGGCTATCCTTGACATGCCCTCACCATCCACCATGAAGGAAGTTCAAAAGTTGAATGGTAGATTGGTATCAATTAACAAGTTCCTAGCGAACCATGCAAGCAAATCTACCCCATTTGTTAACACATTGAGAAATTGCCTAAAGAAAAGCCAATTCAAGTGGACGCCTGAGGCCGAGCAAGCTTTTAGTGAGATAAAAGAATGTCTGATAAATCTGCCTGCGCTCACAGCTCCACTTCCTGGCGAAACTCTAACATTGTACCTGTCAGCAGGAGAGCGCGCCATCGGCGCAGTGTTGTTGGTGGATCGCAAGGGAATCCAAACACCAATCTATTATGTGAGTCGGGTGCTGACAGATCCTGAGACGCGCTACTCCATCATGGAAAAGTTAGTTTTGTCACTAACACACGCGTCGAGCAAGCTTCATAGATATTTCAATGGTCATCCTATTGAAGTTTTGACTGGTTACAACATCCAGCAAGTCTTGCGGCGTCCCGCGCTCTCAGGAAGGCTGACAAAATGGGCGCTGGAATTAGGAGAGCACACGATCGCCTATAAGCCCCGTCCAATAAAGGGACAAGTCTTAGCTGATTTCATCGCAGAAATCCCTGAAGGAAAAATTGAAGAGGCTCAGCGCGAGGTAGACCCTCCGCAAGCCAATAATGAAAAAAATGTTTGGAGATTATTCACTGATGGAGCTTCAAACAATGAAGGGTCCGGCGCAGGCCTCAAGCTGGTGGATCCAGAAAGTCATGAGTATACTTACGCAATCAGGTTGGATTTCAAGAGCACCAACAATGAAGCTGAGTATGAAGCCCTGCTGGCTAGTCTGCGCATCGCGCACAAGTTCGGAGTTAAAAAGCTAGAGGCCCATGTTGATTCATACTTGGTAGCAGCACAGGTCAATGGCCTTTATGATGCCAAGGAGAACACCATGCCTCTGTATCTAGAGCAGGCGAGAAAACTCATCGAGCAATTTGACTTCTTCAGAATCATACATATTCCGCGCAGTGAAAACAAGTCTGCCGACGCGCTGAGTAAGATGGCATCAACCAGCTTCGATCACTTTGGCAAAGATGTCAGGGTGGAAGTAATGAGCAACCCGTCGGTGGGAACGAAGTCTGTCCTTGTAATTCATACAACACCTTCATCATGGATAACTCCATTAATGGAATTCTTGAAGGAGGGAAAGATACCGGACGATCGCGCACAGGCGAGGAAGATAAGACACAAGTCGCAAAACTACGAACTGCTTGATGGTACGTTATATCGACGCTCTTATCTTGGACCGCTCATGAAATGCCTAGATGCTGAGGAAGCAAGCTATGTGATCAGAGAGATACACGAAGGAATCTGTGGAATACATGCTGGCCCGCGCATGGTGGTTGCCAAGGCAATGAGCGCAGGTTACTATTGGCCAGGCATGTACTTGGACGCGTTAAAAGAGATCCAAAAATGCAAAGCGTGTCAGAGCTATGCGCCAAACACCATGCGGCCAAAGAACAACTTGATTCCGGTGACCTCCGCATGGCCTTTCCACAAATGGGCAATCGATATTGTGGGTCCCCTACCGCAAGCGCAAGGGCGAGTAAAATTTTTGGTTGTGGCAGTAGACTATTTCACAAAATGGGTTGAAGCCAAGCCACTAGCAAAAATCACAGCCGAGGCGATGAAGCAATTTATTTGGAGCCACATCATATGCCGTTTTGGCCTGCCCATGGAAATTGTGAGCGACAATGGCAAACAATTCACCGACAGGAAGATATCCAGTTGGCTCAAGGAATTGCGCATCAACCAAATCTTCACTTCAGTATACCACCCTCAGGGGAATGGCCAAGTGGAGCGCGCGAACCAAAGCTTGCTGAATGGCTGAAGAAAAGGTTGGAAAGAGAATCCCATTCATGGGTCGAGGAGCTACCTAATGTCCTGTGGGCGCACAGGACATTAAGCAAAACCAGCAATGGCGAATCCCCGTTCAGCCTAACCTATGGAACGGAGGCTATGATTCCAGCAGAAATTGGATGCCCATCCCATAGAGTTCTCATGATGAGTAAGATTGATAACGAGCGCGAAAGGAGGTTGGATCTCAACTTACTTGAAGGGCGCAGAGAGGCGGCTATCATCAGTGAAGCCAAATACAAGAAAAAACTAGAAAAATATTACAATCAACGCGTGAAAGAATGCCACTTCAAGAAGAACGATTTTGTCCTTCGGAACAATGAAGCTAGCCGCGCAATACCTCCGGGAAAAATGTCCCCCAACTGGGAGGGACCTTATCAAGTCTCGGAAGAATTGGGAAAAGGCGCATACACTTTAAAAGATTTGAATGGAATGAAGATCCCGCGCGCATGGAACGCAGCACAGCTTAGAAAATGTTTCATGTAAAAATTGTCAAGTTTGTAATAAAGGCTTTTTAAGCCATTATGAATAATGATAAGCGCTATTTTCTCTTAATGTGTGTTCTATTACCTTTTGCATACATGTTTCACACTTCCCTTTATTAATTTTGAGCAATATGACAACATTGTATTGACATCAAAACTAAAAATAAAACGAAGTAAAACATACATGCGCGAGCTTCAAGCTCAAACGCGTTAACGAGTTTTAACTCTAAAACGTTAGGGCCTTAGCCCAATAATATGAGCCTTAGCTCAGGGCCTTAGCCCAATAATACGGGCCTTAGCTCAAATCACTCACAACATCCATCCTACATGCTGCGCAGCTAGACCATAAAAATACCTAAGCACAACTAAGGCAAAGCACATGCCAAAACATAGTTGTTAAGGTCTCAGGTCGAGATCGCGCATGGAATTGTAATGGATATCAGAGTAACACATACTGACACGTAAAGGCTAAAAAAAACTCATAATTCCCTATAATAAATGCGCGATAACGTCGCGCAAAAGAGGAATAATGAAACGCCAAGGCACGTGTCAGCATAGTCAGGATATTGCAAAATCACTTAAAATATGACAAGGATTAAGTAAAATAATTTCCTTACAACCTTGTTCAAATTTCAACGTGCAAGCATATCTTATATTCAACAAGCAAACATGCAATATAAAGAGATGAATGGGGAATGCGCAAGATGCGAATAAGGGAAAAACAAAATTTCATTCCAAAACATTAAAATTTACAAATTTACAAAATGATGAGATACAAACTACAAATAAAAAAAACATGAAGGGCTTCTCAAGTCTCTATATCAACGTCAGCCTCTTCATCGCCCTCATCATTACCTCCCTCAGCATCTGGCGCAGCCCGCTCCTCGTCATCTCCAAACTTGCCATAGTCAAGCTGTTCGTCTTGAATGGAGTCGTCTTCTATCACAATAGTGTCAGGAGCGGGTCCTTTGGCCACGCCAGAGCCGCTAGCAGAGGCAGCATTGCCCGCGCCATCATCGCCACCACCAGCCCCTTCACACTCGTCAAGTAATTTCTTTAGAGCGCCGAGATCGGGCTGATCAGCAAGCGAGGCTATCTGCAAATCATAAGGAAAAGTATGAGTACAAAAAGACTAGGAAAATAAGTCAAGGTAAACTCATTAAGGTTAAAATACCTGCTCAAGGATGGGAATGGGAGTATTCAAATACTTTTCCCCCACCTCGGCCATGTCAGCGCAGACGACGTCGAGCTGATAAGGGTAGTCGGATGGGTTCTTCTTCAGCATGCTATATTCACAGCCATCCTTAAACCCTTCAGCTCGACCCACCAAGCGCGAGGCAGCGTTGCAATCCATCACAAGGGTCTGAAACTCGTCTGAGTATTTCATCGCAAAAGCGCAACGAGTCATACCCTGTGAAACTAGCCATTGGCGATCCTGCGCGAGGGAAGAAACAGACGTCTCAAGAGCAGGAATCTGAGAGTTTAACAACTCAACAGTTTCCTTGGTCTGTTTTAGCTCTTTTCTGTCGGACGCTGCTGCCGCCAAGGCCTCATTCCTTTCCGCTCGCGCAGCATCGAGCTCTTCTTGGCCAGACGCTGCCGTCGCCAGGGCTTCATCCTTCTCTGCCCGCGGGGCCTTAAGCTCTTTCTTCAGGCGCGCAACCTCACTCTCTAATAAAGATTTGTCAGTGATAGCCTGTACAAGAGTTTGATCACGCGCCTCTGCATCTAGCTCCAAATCGCGCACTCGCCGCGCGTACTTGGCTGCATCCGCCTCTGCTGCCTGCATCTTCTCCCGCGCAGCATGCAGCTCACGCCCGCGCTTCACGAAGGCAGCGTTGGCACTTGCTCGGTTCTCGCTGAGTTCTGCTTGGAGTTTCTCAGCTCTCTCTCGAGCGTCAGAAAGATTCCAAGCAGACACCTTAGCCTCTTGCTTGGCCTCCGCAAGAGCATCACGCACCTTTACATAATCATAGCGAAGCTCTTGGGATGCAGCAAAGAACGCAGACCCAGCAAAAAGACGGTCATTGAGCAAGTCCACGCGAGCGCGGTCCTCCTGAAACCTCCTTTCAGCTGGAGGCACAGAGTGAGCCCAGAAGTCTTCACACACACCCATGGACTGAAATGAGCTATCCTCAGTAATATTCCATCTCGGGCGGTATATGTGATCGGCTTCCTGCAAACACAAAGCAACGTTCTAGTCATCTAAACACTAATATGGAAGTCCGCGCAGCGGAGCAAAACGAACTTATACCTGCGGAGAGCAAGCAGAAAAGTCAGCGCCAGCCCCACGAAAAGGCTGCGCCACGAAATCTCGTGGCGCTACAGGGCTTGCGCGGCCACCATCGGAGTCTTCAAAATTGACCTCCGCATCATCCTCTGTAACAGGTCTTTTCTCCTGCGACTTGGAAAAATCAAAACCAGTCTCGCGAGGAGGGCTGCGCGCAGGAGGAGGTGAGGGAGGTCTCGACGCCGCTAGATCAGCGCGTAAAACAGTCTCCTGCTCCTTAGTAATCCCAATGAGGGGAGATTCAGTGCTTGCAGGAGCAGGAGCAGAACCAACGGCGCTGGCGCCGGCGCCAGCAGTGCCGCCAGCAGCTTGTGTGCCAGCTATAATTCCTATGAAAAAACCAACAAAGAGAAATGATTCATGACTTGATTTAAAAGAAAAAAGTCAGAAAATAAAAGCGCAATATATACCTTGGCGCACCGCCGTTCGCGAGTTAAACATCTCCATGAAGTCCATTTTCCACCTTTTCGAGGGTAAAACAGGGGACTTCAAAGCAACCTTCGGCGTAGCCTCGGTACCTTGTTGCGCCTGAGGTTGATCCACCAAGGTCGCCGGCTCTACAAACATTTGAGTGAGCAAAGATTCATTAATAACTCTATCGGAATCACGCTCATAAAACCATAAAGTATAAACAAAGTATACCTGTTGGAGAAGAGGAAACAGCAGGCGCAGCGCCGCTTCCCTTTTCCGCCGCGCGAAGAGAGGAGGTGGCGGCACCATACCTCGTGTGGACAGGAGGACTGCCCACACCTTGAGGCAAAGAAGACAAGGAAAACTTGGAGGTAAACCCCTTGGTTTTCTTAAGTCCCTTCGCTTGAGTAGGAGGATCCTGAGCAACAGGGGCATCATTTTTCTTCTGTTTTTTACTGGCCCCTGCGCCAGTTGTCCCTTTAGCTTTACGCTTGAGTTGTGGCACCTCAGCTTCCTCCTCCACCTCTTCTTCTGCGAGCTCCAGCTCATAGTTCTCGAGCGCATCTACAATACGTGCAACAGAAATGTTAACCAAATTTGGTATTCTAAAGGCATAAGCATAAGTACAAAGGCCTACCAGGCGCATCGCTGTCAAAGCAAAATCCCAAATCAACAGGGATGAGCATATCATCGAAGCGATCGGGGAAACCAACTTCCCCAGCGCCCAGCGCGACAGAGCCACCCTCCATATGCTCATCATAGGCGGCATGGACGTACTCCTTGCTTACTGCATAAAACAAGACAAATGATATCAGCAAAACGAATTATATTCGCGCAGAAATAATGCAATGAGCTAATAACTCACATAAGCCATCAACTTGGATAACAGGCTCAGTCGCGCTGTCGGTCCACCTCCTGCTCATACCAACCCCCACCAGCGCCTCCTCGCAAATATTCTTGGCGGGGGATGGTTCAGCAGTCAACTTATTAACCCATGCGCCAGTTGGGTTTTTAAGAACATTCTCATCCGCGGGCGTAGAAGTGATCGCGCGCATGGTCATGCGGATGGGAACCACACCAGCCTTAATATAAAAAAATTTCTCAGACCAGTCATGAAGGCTTTTGAAGGAAACATTGCAGCACTTAACCTTCTGACTGCGAGGAATGAACGAGAACCAAGAATCTTGGATTTTTGGCTTATAAAAATATTGAAAGTGCCGAGGGGTGGGCTCCTCGCGCTGAGCTTTGCACATGAACTCAAAACGAGTCATGCGCTCAAGTCCAAAAGGATGGACTTGGGATATGTGAATCCCATGAAATTGAAGCAACGCACCCATAAACCTTGTCATCGGGAGACGAAGGTTGCAGTGAGTGAAAAAATGGCAGTATAAGGAGATATAGCCGGTTGGCGGATCTGCCGCCGTTTGCCCGGCCGCCGGGAGCAGACAGCCGTACTCAGGGAGAAAACCCTAAGAGGCGATGAGACTGTCGAAATCAGACTGTCTCAATTTGCAGGGAATCTCATCCCACCTCTTCACTGTCTTGCCCTTCCCCACCTCCTCCGACGAGGCCTCGGCAGCCCGTTTTCCCTTGCCGGTCTTCTTCAAAGTGGACATGACTAATGATTTTACACGGCGTTTGCTGGGGGAGATTGTGGCGTCTGGGTTATCAGACATACAACTGTGAATCAAACAGAGGTTACTTCAAGAACGGAAATCTGGAAGCAAAAGACAGGCTCTTAATCGGAATAAAAATAGAAGGAACGAAAAAGCTCTGAAATAACAATGAAGATGAAGAATAACAACTCAAAAGGCTTGCTTTTATAGGCCCAGGAGAGAGAGAAACAGGTACTGATCAGAGTTCACGCGCCCCCACTCGCAGGTGCAGGCCAACGCGAGCGCGACACGTGTTCCTGACACTGTGTGAGGGGACATAAAAGGGAACGAAACAGGTACTGATCAGAGTTCACGCGCCCCCACTCGCAGGTGCAGGCCAACACGAGCGCGACACGTGTTCCTGACACTGTGTGAGGGGACAGGAAAGGCAACTGTAGCACCTCGAGCACACGAAAAGTCTGACACATGTCTCCATCTCTGACGCATGTCAGCACCAACCAACCACGTACATGGAGTATTCATTTCAACCAAAAGGGTAGAATTTCGCGCAACGATGAGAAATAAAAAAGGAAAAGACAAACCCTATTAAAAGAGAACTATTAAGTCTAATATCTATCTTACCTCGCTCGCGCGAGACAAGACACACATTAGACTGGGGGGGCTTGAAGAGGTATGTACCCGGCCTTAACATCGAGCGGGGCGGGTCAACCCACAAGATATAGACAAGAGGCTTGAAATCAAGATATCATGAAGGCACAAAGCCAAAACCTATGCGCATGGCGCATATCACATATGCTCACGCATATCACATATGCTCACGCATATCACATATGCTCACGCATCACATATGCTCACGCGTATCACATGCTCACGCACCATATATGCTCACGCATATCACATCTGCGCGTGGCGCATATCACATGCTCACGCATCATATATGCTCACGCATATCACATCTGCGCGTGGCGCATATTACATATGCTTGCGCATATCACATCTGCGCATGAAACATCTGCGCGTGAGAATAAAGAGAAGACCTCGCGCATCCTCAGGATAGGCGCATATCACACATGCACATAATCAACCTCGTCCTTATCCAAATCAGGATAAGGACAACCTTGATTGTGCTCGTCAGACAACCTTCCAGAAGGTATCCTTTAAGGAATAAGAATATGCTGATGTTGACAGCTGCCAATGAAAGGTGGACAACTCAGCAAAACCCATGTGCTACCACGTGATTGCACATGGGTCAGGTGAAATACCTGGGTCAGAGAATAATCAATGAAAAACGCAAAGCAATAGGAGAAGGCCAAAAAGGCCCTAATGGGATCTGAGCCCAATCATTGGAAACCCTAACACTATAAATACCACACCACCTCCACAAGGGGAGGTAAGCAAGAAAATACATTCCAATTCCTTACTCACTCTCAGATTATTATTTTCTCCTACAATCTCTTATTCTCACACCGGAGGGTTACCCCAAAGAGGACCCCTCTGTCCCTTTCTGAGGGGTAAGTTCACGGTGCTGCTCGTTTTGTAGGTGGAAGAATTCATACTCCGGAGAACCATCGGTGAAATAGCATACTCATATCCGAGGAAAGTTGATCGTCTACCAGTGAGCCTATTCACGTTTCTTCACCATCCTTCACCTTAATGATTTTTCCAAGTAATCCATCTATCATTTCCTCCTCCATTGTCCACATCATTATCATCATCTTTTGTATTTCTTTTTCATAACCAAAATATTCATTACAATAAATTTGTTAGGGATGTGATCCTCATACACCACTTCACACATGTCTATATGGTTCGTATAGGCCTATCCGTATAGGCCTATCCGTATAGTTGACAAGGGAAAAAACAGCTTTTTTGTAGCCTATACGACCGTATAGACATATACGAGCCGTATAAGCATTAAATGGCTCGTATTGCTTCCTATTAAACCATAAAACCTATACGGGGCGTATAGGGCTATACGTCCGTATAGAAAACATTTGTAGAAAAATTCAGGTTGCCTTTTGACCACTGTTAATCGTTGCTGGAAAACGACTATACGAGCCGTATAGTGGTATACGATCACGTTTAAAACTTGATATATTTTAGGGTGAACTAGTTGCTTCTATACAACACCAGCGCGCCACCAATATAATCGATTAAATCAGTTTCCTCCTACGCTCGATATCTATCGGATACATGTTTATGAATATCAAAAATGTCTTTTAAGAAGCAAGCTGGAATATTACACCACCTAAACTTAAACTTGTATGTATAATTAAATTATGAAATTTGAATTGAAAATAAGTGGTATGGTGTATGGTATGGTATCTATCGCACACGTGCTAGCTAATATATGGTATACAAGGTCTCTCACGTGCCAAATCCTCTTTATAAATACAAGCAGCACGATTAATGAATGGTCTAAGCCAAACACAGAATAGACAATCACCCCCCACCCCTCAAATATTATTGTTTTATAAATCCTGCACTCCTATCTTCTGCCACACGCTATATATTTGTGCTTATTGTGTGTGCTTCTTGAAAGGTTTAAACAGAGCAGATTCTTCTTTCCATTATTATTATTATTATTATTATTATTATTATTATTATTATAAAAAGGAAAAGTAGATAGTGACATGAGTGAAATGGAGAAAGATGCTGCTGCAATATCAAAGTTCAAAAGAATTTGTGTTTTCTGTGGAAGTAGTCAAGGCAAGAAGACCAGCTACCAAGATGCTGCTATTGAACTTGGAAAAGAATTGGTAACATATATAACAACTTCATTCTTTTTTGGGATTTTCAATCTCTTTTTTCTTCTTCTTCTTCTTCTTCTATTTTTATGGGGTTCTTGAAAAAGTTACTTTTTGTTTTGAATCTTGTTTTATCTGTTATCTTTATTGCTGGAATGTCTTTTTTTATTTTTTTTATTTTTCAAGAATAAAAAAGCTCAAAGCTTTGAGGGTTTTGTTTCAAAGTCAAGAATAAAAATGTGTTCTTTCTTTTTATCTTTACATTTCCAAGATTCTTGTTTTATCAATGAACAATAAAAATGTGTTCTTTGGATGTAATGTGAAAAGGATGTGATTTTTATTTTTAGGTTTCAAGAAACATTGATTTGGTGTATGGTGGAGGAAGCATTGGATTAATGGGATTGGTTTCTCAAGCTGTTCATGAGGGTGGTCGCCATGTTATAGGGTAAGTAATAATAAGTAATGGAGTGTTAGTTAATTATTTATTATTATTATGACCTTAAAAAGGTAAATTTTTTAATTAAGTGTAACATTTAGGAACAGAATCAGTGTGTTTGTTGTTGGGGTTTTTTCTTTGATTTTAAACTAACTTTTTGTCATGTTCTTGTCTCTTTTCTTCTGCAGGGTTATTCCCAAGACCCTCATGCCTAGAGAGGTATGAGTTTTAAAATTAAAAAAAAATATTTAATTTTTATTTCTTGGTATGGAAAATGTATGAATATAATTACTTGTTATTAAAGAAAATTGAGGTAATGGATATTAGGATATAATGTTTTTTTGCTTTGAAATGATTTGTATGTTTTTTTCCTTTTGTGGTGTCATTTTTTCCTGATAACTTCAGCCTGTACAGTTAACCTCTTGTACCTTTCTTCCTTGTCATTTTCTGAATATACATGTAGATATAGATATATAGATATACTACACATATCAGGATGTATATGTATGAGTATGTGTACTGCAAACAGTGTAAAAAGTGCTGACTCTGTAAAAGATTATTGGAAGTCCACCATTCTTGCAACCCTCATCATTGCTTTACTGCCATTTCTCTCTCTAGATTATTATTTTTATTTTTTTAAAATTTATTTTTGTTGACTTGTAGTTGACTGGTGAGACTGTAGGAGAAGTGAAAGCAGTTGCAGATATGCATCAAAGGAAAGCAGAAATGGCAAAGCATTCTGATGCTTTTATTGCTTTACCAGGTTAATACTCATAGGCATTTGACCATTGTAGTTTGCATGAGGTGTTGCTTAATGCTAGGTTCAATTTTACTTGACTTTTAGGTATGGGATACAGGACCTACATACTAAAAATATATATATAATCCATACTATCTAGGCTGCTGTGCGTTTTTTTATTAAATAAAAGGGATGCACACCATGAAGTTGTGGTAAAAAATGAGGTAAAATGAATGTGGTCTTGTTGCCTTTTTATAAAATAAAATGGATGCACCCCATAAACATATTTACTGGATAATAAAATAAAAACTAATAGAAACAACTAACAGGGATACTGATACTATACACATGTAAGTTTATTTAAATATTTATAGATATGAAAGTATGATTTTGTGTTTTAAATTGCAAGAAAGTAGAATATATATAGCAAGTTGTTTCTTTTATGATTCCAATTCTATAACTATAGTTAATAATCAAGAAAAATGATTCTGGTTTATAGATAAGTGAGAGAAAATATAGTACTTGGTTTTGCCAATGACAAAGGTACAATAATGTATGTAGAAGGTACATATTGAGCTTTTTAGTCTATGATTACTAAAATGCACCAGATTTGGAAGTAAAAGTCCATTGCTTTCATTAAATGTTTTACTTATTTGTATTTGTGTTTTGTGATCATGTTAAGAAATACATAGTTGTGCCATGAAAGTGATTGTCTCCTTAATGATTAAACCTTGTGTCATAAATACTTATTTGTTTGTTAGTTCATTTATTATTTTCCATGAAGTGTACAATCAATCACCTGCTCTGATCCACTTAAGGCAATTGACAAATTTAGTAAAATTCACTTCTTTCAAGAAGTTAGAATTTATTATTATTATTATTATTATTATTGTAATTTAATCTGGAAAAGAGTTATATATTGTAAGGTGAAATGCAGGTGGATATGGTACTCTTGAAGAGCTACTTGAAGTGATCACATGGGCTCAACTCGGCATTCATGATAAACCGGTAACTTTCGGTCATATATTATCTTGTATTTCAAAGCAAATGAATTTTAATTAACTAAAAATTTAAATCTTGCAGGTTGGATTGTTGAATGTGGATGGATACTACAACTCGTTACTGTCGTTTATCGATAAAGCGGTTGAGGAAGGTTTCATCAGCCCGAGTGCTCGCCACATCATCGTGTTGGCGCCAACTGCTAAGGATTTGGTTAAAAAACTGGAGGTAATGAAGCCTTTGACTTTTTAGGTCAAGAATTTTGAAAGTCAACTGTTTGACCATGACATTGACCTTGTTTGTTTGACTAATAACAGGAGTATGTGCCTTGCCATGAAAGAGTTGCTTCAAAGTTGAGCTGGGAAATGGAGCAACAACTTGGGTACAATGACTATGATATTTCTAGGTGATTAATCAAAATCATATGGGTATTTTGTTTTTTTTTTTTTGTTTTTTTATGAAGGAATTTGTGGAAGTGGAAAAAGGTACTAACTTTGAATGGGGTTTTGGCTTAATTAGAATCTTGGTGTGAAGGGGATTAATCTTCTTGTTTTTTTTTTTTTTTTTGTAAATTATTGAAGAAATGACTTAGAAAATTTGTGGGAAACTTATTTTTTCTCCCTTTCCATGCAACTTTAGTTCCTTTTGTAAGATAAAAAAGTGTTAGATGCAAAAGGATTCTTTGAGATGAAATTTCTTATGCCAATCAATGTTATAATTGTTTATGTGTTACACTTTGGGATTTATAAGTTGCTATGGATTAAGTTTTACAAAATATGCTCAACAAAATGAATCAATAGTTGCTTATTTTCATTAATGAACCAAGATTTTATTTATGTCCATTATGTTAAACTCAATTGTGTATATTTATCTACACATAGATTAATATAATTTGAAATATCATATGTTCTCTATTATCTATTACGAAGAGATTGCTTAAAGGAATAACTTGATTTTACAACAGGGTCTAATAAGGTAATAGATTTTGATTCTAAACAATTGACTGGATTCTATTTCAAATATCAAAAGTAAAAAAAAAGGATTATGTCCATTAGGTTTAACTCAATGTATAGGGGTATAGGGGGATCAAATTTTGACACCATCTGATTTATTATGTGATACGAGATTTACCTTTCTAATATTGGTCGTAAGATCGGCATGTAGGATCCCCAATTGCAGGGTACACCACTCGTATTGGGGAGGAATATCCATGTTTAATTTTTTTGTTGATATCTAAAGAGAATCTCATTCAATGTATATGATAAGAAAGTTGAGAAAGCACCATTGTTTCTCATGTCCAACTTGAAGTTACTATATAAAGTTCTTTTTTTAACATAAAGAGCTAACTAAATGAAATATATTCATCATAAAAATCAAGTGAATTCAACACATCCGAAACTTTTTTCAATAAAAAAGAATACAGTTTATTCATTTTACAATAATTGTCCTTGTTTGTAATTATAACAAAGCAAAGTATCAATATTAGCATGTTGAAAATGTTTAGAAGCTTTTAATTTATAGTTAATGATGCAAATTGAAGAAAGAAAAGTTCTGGGAAAAGCTAGTGATCACCATTGTGACTGTGTGATATAATAATGCCATACGTGTTGCAAATTGAACTTCAAACTAACCGGTGAATAGCAAATAAAAACATTTATATGCATTTTCAAGGTAATTATTCGTAGACATATGAAACAACCCGTGTTTCATGTAAGTATAAAATATATTTAACTTTTAAACACAATATCATATGCTAGTTAGCACGTGTTTGACAAAATGATATTAAGGTGGCTGGATGCGGATTCACTAAGTGTGTGACGGATGTTAGGGTTTATAGTTTTTCCAATTCAAAAGAAAATATTATAAAGAAAATGTTGGCACTTATTTCAAATATTTTCTTTATGAAAATGGATACAAGCTCAATTATAAATGTGTGATTTTCGTTGAATGGGTTGAAGTAGAGGTGCACAAACGTGATTTGTTTTCCTCTAAACTGGTTTCGGTTCAGGTTTAGAACAACAAAAGTCAAAATCGGTTTTTTTTTCCAGTTGGTTTTCAAATGAAAAGGGTTGATTTGGATCCAAACCGACTTAGGTTTTTATTTGTTTGATTTGGTTTTAACCTACTCACAACAGTTTTAAAGGAGTGGTTTCCAACCCGGTTATAAACTAGCGGTTTAATATGGTTCTTAATCAATTCTTACCATACCGTTTCAATGCTCCGATTCCTGTTACGAGTTACATGATTCGGTGAAGAGAAAAGAAATGAGTAAATATGTAGTAGACATGATTTGACCAAATTACAAGGTACAGAGTTGGTGTTGATGTTTTAGGCAATGCCAACACAATTGATTTCAACAGTGACATTAACACCAGATTCTTGATTGGACCATAGGAAATACAATCTCCAATCCTATGCCTCATATTTTGTCTATATAGGTGTATGGCCTTTTAGGACAACATGATGGTTAAAAATAGTGTCATATGGACCCATTTTTCCTATTCTTGTTTAAAATTTGTGATTTCTTTTGTGATCTTATTTAGAACATAACGCACCCGTTCTAACATGTTTTGTCATTGACATAGCTATATAGCATGAACAATAATAACTTTCTAGTTTGAATTAAAACAATGTGAATAACTGAATAATTACAAAGTATACTTAATAAAACAATACCTTCTAACTATGGTGAAGATAACTTTTTTTTATATATATGCCAACACTCATCCCCTTAAATCTATTTCTATTATCCACATATGGTCCACTTTATGGGACGCGGACTCACACCAATTTGATAAAGGATAAAGAGGCTATCGAATATGATGAAGATAATTACTTACAATAAACGGAATTAATATTTTCTATCTAATATATATGGAAATTTCAATGAAGCTTAACTAATATAGTAAATCATATACCCATTAATTCTTGTTAGACGTGTTCATAATCTTCTGATTTTTTTATTATTATTTTTCATGTATATTCTTCATCTTCATTATAATTCTGACTACCGTCTTTTAAAATTCAAAGTCGACGTCTTATTAATATCCTAAATCAAAGTTATAATGTATGTTGTAGTATTGGTTAAAAATAAACCATAACTAAAACCAAAGTGAATATATGCCATTATGCCTTCAATTTTTAGTTATTAACACTTGCTTTAATTCATCAGAATCAAGGAATGTGACACAAAATCACCTTGGTTATTAAGAAGTCCATTTTTTATGTATGGTAGTCAATTAGGATTGCTCTTCTCTTTTTGGATCCCTTTATCTCACTTTTGGTTGTTATTATTATGCAGTCCATTAAAAAAAAAATCTTGCCAAATGCCATTAAGGAATTTGATTATTCTTTTTTATTTTGAAAGGCAACAAATTTATAAGGTGCTAACTAGCAACACATTAGACGGGCAGAAACAATAAAATTACATAAATAAAAGAGAATTCTTTAACGTAGTAACGTAACAGTAACGGTCACCCGGGGTCATAAGCAAGCTTCACCCATGTTTAGCGTAATAAAAGATGGAAACAAAAACATAACCTCCATAAAATAAAATTTTACAACCCAAAAATTATAAGGCAACTAAAATCTCAATCATCATGGCATTGCCCTACACGTATTAAATATTTAGAAAGCCCATGTGATTTCCACGGTAGATAACAAAAGAGATTGACCTCCATAACAACCTTCGTTGCTTTTCATAAAAAAAAACCATAAAAGCTCACTTCGTCATGTTCATCAATATATCTATCAATGATAAAAGAGGTATGCAAACTATTATCCATCTTATTTTCGACTGCGAAAGTTATATTATAATAACAATAAAGTTAGTCATTAATGTTGGAGAAATTCGTATAAAGTAGTATACTGGAAGATTCTGAAGTTGTGTATTCGCTTTCAGATCAAATAATTAGAGTGTATACCTATGATTTGACCGGATAAAATCATAATACGATTCAAGAATTTTGTACAGGTTTTGGATGTTGTGTATTTCGAAAATTGAAAGTAAATTTGAATATTCACACATAAATTGAATTACCGGAAGCAGCCTCTCTATCCCTATGGGGTAGAGGTAAGGTTGTCTACATCTTACCCTTCTCAGACCCTACTATAGCTTTGCTATTGGTGGGATATACTGAGTACGATGATGATGACACATAAATTGAATATAGGGAAGAAACTGATTAGGAACATAACTACTAGAGCTGTTTTTGCACATTTTACATCTTTAGTCCCTCAAGTTAAATTAATGCGGTTTTTGGTCAAAAACCGAATTTTTAATGCACTTTTTATAAAGGACTTTTGGTGTAAATAAAAAAGTCAAGACATAATCGTCTCCAATCGAGTACTCGAGTGTGATTTGGTTGTTTGATTATGGTTGCTATTAGTAATAAACGAAAAACATAAATTAACAATAAACAATCGATCCATAATAGTTGGAATGTCAACAGTCGATTAGGGTCAGATTCTGATTATTTTAGTGGTTAATACTTGTTAGCATATTAAACCTAAAAATATCTTTAATTTCAAAACTAAAAGTTTATTCGGGTTGACCCGAAACTTATAAATCAAACCCGAGAACCAATCTGAATTACTTCGGTTTAGGTATAGGTTAGTCTTTTCTCGGGTTCGGGTTTTTCGGGCATGGTTAATTCGGGTTTGAGTACGGGTTTCTCAGGTTTGGTTTCGAGTTTGGGGTAAAAGTGACAACTCTACCATTATAGTTTAATTAACAAGGCTAGTTAAAACACTGTATCAACTTAACCATCTAATATGATATCAAAATTACGTCTTCAACGAGTTAGAAAAGACAAGATAATTATAATATATAAACTTTACAAAAAATGGTTGTAATATAAAAACATATTAATTTAATAATTTTATTCAGCATTAACAGTTAGATAAGTTCGGATAAAATTTGTGGTGGAGGTAGGAAAGACAGTGTAACGACCACCAACAATAAGCAGGAACAAAATAAATATCAAATTTGTAATGACGTCGCATCTTATAATATAGTCTACTATCTTTTAAAACATCTTATATTTAATAAAATGTAGAATTGCTAAAAAACAATAACTATGTTCTCAATAAATAATAATTACTTAATCTTAACTTTGAGTACTCTTAAAACTTCGAGTTGATATTTAAACACCCAATTCTTGAGATATATCTTTAAGTGTAATTCACTTCAGGGTAACTCTATGTCACTATTTGAAGAAAGTGAGTTGTGTGGGTTGGGTTTTTTTTTGTTTGTTTTGGTGGTGGTGGTGGTGGTGGTGGTGGTGGTAGTGGGTGGGTGGAGGGGGGAAGAGGGGTGTTGTAAGAAAATTTTTCGTCTGGAGTGGTGACTGTGTTTGAAAACTTTCCTGGAAAATTAGGTTAAATCATAGTATTATTATTACTACTACAATTTTGTTTTTTAATTAATTTTATATTTATACTAATATATTAGTTTTATTGTTTATTTGAAAATGGTTTATTGATGGAAAAGAAAATAAAACAGGTTTAGGGACGCAAGAAAATAAAAAAAAAAATTCCGACATGAAGCTGATATATATGATACCCTCCACGGTTTCACCCTTAGGCTGTTCACTATGGACCCATTCACGTCAACACCACGTAGGAAACGAGACTTCGAAGCCCTTCTCCATAACGTCCCGATATGGTTTAAAGCCTCTTTACCTCCTCATTATATATATAAGTGTGTGTCGTGCGTGCGTGCGTGCGTGCATGTGTGTGGGTATGAGAGAGAGAGAGAGTATAAAAGTAGAGGTAGGGATGAGATCGGGACCGTACCGGTACCGACCGGTCCCGGTCCCGAAAATCGCGGATTCTTGGTACCGGTACCGGTGCCGAAATATTCGGTTCGGTACCGGTACTGGTACGGGACTGAGACGGTACCGGTATTTAAGGTAAAATTTCGGGGAATACCGGTCCCGTACCGGTACCGGTACCGAAACTCAAAACGTTGGTACTGATTCGGTACCGACGGTACCAAAACGGTACCGATTTCGGTACCGGTACCAGTACCAACCGTTACCAGTCCCGAATTTGCCCATCCCTAAGTAGAGGGCACACAAAAACACCCCCATACCGCTGGTCTTCGTGAGCCGCGGATATCTTGTCATGATTTTTGTATGAAATATAATTTAAGAAATTATAGTTTTTTGATTTAAGGAAAAATGAGTAAAAACTATTCAAGTATAATAGTTATGAAATAGATATACCTTAGATCTCAATTGTCTTTGAACCTTAGTGACGAGTGACCAATCCAATCATTATCTTCCTATGACCTCCTGTCTTGACGGAAATAAAAATGACTCAAAGACTCCAGGTTTCATAACAAAATTCAGAACTTTTGACAAAAATGAAATATTTTATTTCATAACTGTTCTTCCTGAAGGAAAAACTTCTTGATTTTTACATCATTTTCCCCTAAAGGAGAGCTTACTCACACATAGCTAGGATTACAAAGAAAATTAAAATGATTTTTGGGAGAGTGTTCGATGCACCTTCCCTTACAAACATTATAATATATATAGAAAGGAAAATGAACGTAAAGTTCTCTTTGCTTACGTAATTTTACATAATTGAACCTGGGTGGGGTCGTAATTACGTTTCCTCCATTCTTTCACTGGTGGTTGTCGCTTAGCTTGTTTTATTCACATGCTTGCTTTTTTTTAATTGATGTACCCATGTGTAGGGTCTAATTCACGTGTACCATCTATCATTTCTTCTTAGAGGAGGTCACTTTCTCTGCACTCTTCACATGTATGATCTTCTATAATGCGTGCCACTTCTTGACACAATAATTTTTTGGTGGCAGGACCTACATCGAGCCGGTTGGAGATAATTCTCTGCTCAATGGTTTCTATGGCGTGCTTTTCATGCACAGGTAGAGGGGTTCCACCATAACTAATAATTACGTAGTTTTGGCTACAGTAATTTAATTGATCTTTTTGAAACTTCCAACCGTAATTTGTTGAAGGGTTTTTAGAATTTTTAGCTATCCATTGACTCCAATGGAGACCCAGTTGCTAACGTCTTATCGTTTTTCCATTATTTTGGAAGGTTTGACATTTTTGTGAGCCCCCTCCCTCCCGGAACTTCGCCCCTCTGCGGTGTTCACTTCCAAAACCGCCCCAATGCTGTCCATAGTGAGGAGTCTTATGAAAAAGAAATTGTTCTTGAAAATTATTGTCAAATCTAATATACATTTCTTCACACATGCGGATAAACTGTTTAAATTTGGAGTTATTTGTTTTAGGGGCGGAATCAAGTTATCAGTCTTAGGTCAAGTGACACCAACCTTCTCTTGTTTACATAGTTGTGATTATCAGGGGTCAAGTGAGATCATCAGTTTTTCGTTTTATGTTAACTTAACCACCAAACAACATAGTAAGATACTAACCACGCCAAGTACATTCCACCTCTCGATTTTGATTATAGTCATTAAAACATACTACAAACAACACAAAATATACTTACAAATTAAAAACCTCAAAGTCTCCCATGTTATATCCATCATGTTGGATCTATTTCATTGCGGCACAGCCATAATATCCCAAGGCGTTTATTTTCCCCAACACAATGCATAGTTGTGCTGATTTCCCATTAAAAATCACATCATTTCGGCCCCTTCAAAGACACCAAATCGTCGTAAGACATATGTCATGGAAAACTTTTGACTTACGCTTTGGGAATCAAGAGTATTTATACAACTTCAAATTATCACAAGTACCGAAAGCAAAAAAAAAAAAAAAAAGACGGTACAGTACACAATTGGGAGATAAATTGTCATGTTGCTTGGGCGAAGGGGCACGACACTATAGGTCAATATTAACCCGTACTAACAATTTGATTAATGACAATCTCAACTTTGATGTGTTCTCCACATTCCGTTATTCGTTTACTCGCTGCCCACCTCCTCCTTCAACAGCTCCTCCCTTCCATTCGCCTCCGCTCCGCCTATTCAAATTGAGGTATTGTTTTGTTTTGATCCCTGAAAACTTACAATCTTCTTTGTATATTCATCTTCTGGATGTAATTCTGAAACAATGTTGTAATTCATTGTTGAAATCTCTCTTCCAGTATTGTTTAGAATGCAAAATTGTATTGATTTAGATAGCATTGATTAGATACTGGTTGCTATTATGTTTAAAGATTGATTAGACATAACAAGTTGTTTAATCATCTGCTAAACTTTTATTATTCAAATGGTTAAATCATTAAACTGAACTAAAATAAAGACTTATTCAGCTTCCAAAATCATAACATGCCTTCTAATAATGCATACTCAAAAAACTTTTGCTTACATAAGATTACTATGGTTACAGTTATCTTTTTGTTTCTTTTTAGTTGACTTATATCAGTTAGTAATTAAAGCTGCTAAATCCTACAAATGTTCCATTTCAAATATTTCAAAACAATTTAACAAAAGTTAGTAACCGTATAAATAACAAAATAGTAAAACAACTTATCAAAAACCGATACTAATATCGACGATGCCTCCTTCGCTTGCAGAAAAAAAAATATCCAACTTTTTTTAGTCTTCACTTCGCGAATCTCAAACCTCATCTTCTCACACTCCCTTTCGAGCTCAAGAACCCGCTCCCTCATCTCACTCATTCTCCCGCGTGCCTGAACCACTTCACCCTCGTTTATATTGCTCATTTGATCTTCATTTTCCGACACGAAAAACCACCCTGCAATTGATGTCCTCAGCCTCAACTGTTAAAAAAATAGCACTTGAACAATAACTCTAAGCGGAAGCCTCTCGTTTTGAGCTGCGTGTGTGCTTGCATCCAACGATAGCTTCTGAACATTCATTAATCTGCATATTTGCTCCCGCTCACAGTCTGCTAACCACGGATGTGCCTGCAGCATATCGTCATTATTATTATTATTAACATTATTACTGTCATTAACATTTTTATTATTATGATCCAAACTGTTAATAACTTTACCTTTAAAAAGATATCAATGGCACGATAAATGCCATCAGATTGTGGGCGAGCATAATCAGGAACACCAACAGCAATAGATTGAAACTTCAATAGCTCTAAGTTGACATCAGCTGCCACATCAGCAAGAAACAAATCAACCAGATTGGCGACCGATGTTATAGATGACAAAGACTGAGGCCCGTCTTCAACCCCTCTTCGACTATACACGGAGAATTATGAAGACTAGCAGATTCCACAGTCATGAAATAATCAAGAATTCGTTGAAAACAATCAATGTCATACAAAGTATCAATCGAATTGAAACCTTGGTTCGGTATTAATATATCGTCTAAGTGGGCTGAATCTAACTGGGCTCCAACGCGTCTTTCAAGATTCTCCCTACACGATGGGCTCACGTGTAACACCATGGCGGACCGAAGCAGACGTATAAGAAACTTGGTGTTAACAATCCCTTTTCGGTTTGGAAGTAACCCGACAATTTCTTCCAAAAGTGCCCTTTGGTCAGCTTCTGAGGGTGTATAGACTGTTTTGGAATGACTTGCATCGTTAAAACTCGATTGTCGGTTCATTAACGGTATATATTTCTTTGCATAGCCGACAATTGACCCGGATATTATCTCGGGCCTCATCCCGTTTGCCTCCATGGCTTGAATCACTCGTTTATATAAATGTAAATTAAGAAATGATACATCTTTATACCACCAGTTGTCACTTGACGACTGCGGTTTAGCAGGCGTGGAAATCCCGTTCCAGTTTGCTGACATGGCGCCTGTATTAAACGTGTTGTATGCACTAGGACCTGCGCACGCTTTCATTGCTTAAGACTCTATGCACCTTGAGATCAGATTAAGCTCTTCTGCATCCAGGAACACTTCCTCACAGCTTTCGAGTGCGTTCATTGTGTCTGACCAAGTGGTGAACACTTCGTTTAGAAAGCTTTCGGTTTGTGTAATTAAGTTTTCGTCTCCATAATCGTCTGTCATATGGAGGTAATCTGCAGCACATCGAAGGCTGATGACATTGTGGGATGTGACTTCTAGTTTTACATCATAACAAAATTTGGCTATAAGCTCAAATGTTTTAGCTCCACCGGGTATCTCATTAAGGTGTAGAACACAAATCGGCCCGTCTTCACTAGGGCTGTCACCTACTAGCTTTGCCAAGAGCCCACTTCTTGAAATCAAAGGGAACTGCATGAATCAGGACCAAAAGCATAACCATTCACTAAATAAACATGAAACACATACTGTTGTAAAATAAATAAATAAAATATCGGGCCGTGTTTCGTCTTCTATAGTTCATTACTATTGGACGTTTTAGTATTATAATTGTTGGCGTTCAAATTAAATAAATAAACTTGTTAGGATGAACTACATATAGCTCTTACCATAAGAAGCGTACAAATAACTAGAAACTAGAATAATTATTATTACTTTACTTCATTTTGTTTAGTGTAAGTACTCTAGTTTAAAACAGCGTGGTAAGAATAATAATTACTCTAGTTACATGTACGTGCACCACCGCATATAAAATAGATGATTATAATTTACAGACGCACACACCTTGTGAAGATAAAATGATGTTTCTCCAATCTCAATTGTGACATCACTTGGAAGGCCGCTTGTACACTGCCTGAATGATATAATCTAAGGTTTAGTAATGATTAAAACAAATTCATAGTTACTGAAACAGAAATAATGGATACAACATAAAAAGGTTACATAATAATAAAAAGAAATAAAAATGAGTACCAGGTGTGGTCTACAACACGAAAGGCCTCAGGTTTTGTACCGAGTTTCATACAAGCCATTTATAATTATAAATGTTGACGGCGTTCGTCTGTAGTTAATGAAACATGAAAGAACGGATGTGTGCGTGATGATTTTGCTGGTAACGATCTTCATGATTTTGAGATCTTGATGGATAAACAGGAAGGACTGTGTGTCTGTGTGTCCGAGTCTATGGGAGAAGAGGTTACTCCTTTTTTTTATTTTTTTTTTATATGAATAATTACATAACATATTTTATTCTTTGCTTATCATATATATTTATTTATCATTTGTGAAAACTTAATTTTATTCACTCGAAATCCTACATATGTAAAAACATATTTATAAGAATTTACATTTTCTTTTCACTATACAAATTCAACCTAAAGAATTGTAACCTTCGACCACTCCACCACCAATCTGATAAGGACCGGCAAGACGAGCTCACGTGAAATGCAACTGATTATTTTATGTCTTTTATTTTGATGTGTATACAGTATTTCATGTTTATCTAGTGCTGAGCCATTAAGTGCTGAATAAGTAAGAGGTCTGAATGATTAAGAGGTTCTGAGCCAGCAAGTGCTGAACCAATTAGTGTTGTTTGGTTAGACCTCTGAATGATTGTACAGAATGACTATTCTACCCCTCTAACCCATTTCGAGCTGAATGAAATAAATGTGATTAGTCAGAGCTTTTAACAATTATACTGAATGACCAAACTTTCATTATATCAATCAAAATACATCATAAAATGTTCACTGAGTATTCCGTTACAATTTTATTAAAAATAAACATACAAAGGCAAAGAAGTATATCGTCTCAAGTATATTTCGGAAGTAAAATTTTCAAATGCCAATTGAAGTTCATGTGCTGATGTGTTGTAATGTTCCACTACTTTCTTTCAAATCTAATAGTTAACGAGGTTTCAGAACCCATGCGCGCGTGCATTGTATAACGTACATGAATCAATGCCGACAGTTGTTACCTGCACCTGCGAACCACCACCAATCGATCCCTCTCGCAGGCGATCTGAACCCTAACACCGCATCGCATATCGATTAGTTTTATACAAAATATGTCATATATTGACACTAAAACAATTTACCATCATTAATTAATAGAAACTGCCATTATAAAACGATAACAACTACAAAAAAACACTTACTTTTGCAAATGCAAGCTGCAATGTTGACCTATTAATGTATAATATGCAATAATGCTACCTGTAAGTGTGACCTGCAATATGACCAAAAATCTAAATAAGAATCAGACACTTAACAAAATAATGGATGCTTGAAGTACTTTATATGGAAAGTATTAAATATTAACCTATTGAGCATAGTAGTTTATAATAAGGCTCGGAATTTTCATTGTGGCTGAAATAGGACCCCATTTCCAAAACAATAGCAAACATATTTACCCAAAATCAAAGTAGAGATCGACTACAATGGAAGCTTTCGTGACCTCCAGTTCTGACAATAGCTAATTGAACAAACAAATGGACCGAGCGCCAGAAAACTATCAGGCGGCCACCAAAAAAGGCCTAAAACAGTTGTCAGCAATGACGGTTTACCATTGCCTACGTCTACGTCCAAAGCCCCAAAATGGTTCAAGTTACCCTCGAGTTTAAATGAAGCTGAGACAAAATCCAATATGGTCCAGATTACCCTCGAAAATTTTGCATTAGAGATATGTGATATCAGTTCAAGGGCACTAAAAAGGCGGGTTTGGACCTTCAAGGGCACTAAGAATAAGATGTGATGATAAGTTTCAATGAATCATATCCAATTTGCTTGAAAATCATAAACCATAGTCATCATCAGCTAACTTTTAATTTAAAAAAATACATGATCTATGATTAACACGAAATCAAAGCGTTGCCTCTAACTTCAGATGTATATAAATTTTTTTTTATAGATTTAGCACCATAATAGAATCATTTAAAGGTTCTAAAACTTCTCATGATGAACCAGGTTATCAATACAAAACAAGATCCAACCAAATTGAATATCAATTAGCATAAATTGAACATCAATCGAACCATAAACCCTAGCTTCTAAACCTAGCCGTTCAAACCTATAACAGAAATCGAGCAGGGAAACAAAAAATCATACCTGTTTGTAATTGGAATCGGGCTGAAACCTGAAGAGAAGAAGAAGGAAGGAACGAGCGATAGTTGTGTGTGGGTAATTCTGTCTCTTTTCCATTAAGCGATCTTTTCTAATGAGTAAGAGCCCTACTGAACCATTCAGTTGTAATCTTTTATTGAAACAAACAGCCCGAGCGATTCAGACTTCAACCCCAAACAAACACACCTTTAGTGTTGTTTTAGGGGCGTTTAGGATTCCTTATTTTCATCAACTTATAACTTATAAACTTTTTAAAAAGTTAATAAGGTGTCTGGCAAACCATAAGGTCTTAAGGGTTTTAACTTATAAGCAAGGCAAAATAAATGAGTTTTGAAAAGTTAAGAATCTCTAACTTATTAACTTAATGGATTTGATTTACCCAATGTTTTCACGCTCGGATAGGACCGGGAATCGACGAAGACGACGGTCCGGTTAGGCATGTTCAGATCGATCTTCAAATAACCGGTCGGTTAAGGCCGCTCAACGGTTGAACCGGCAGATCGGTTCGGCGGTCTAACCAGAACAATGATGAAAGAAGGTGGGTTATGACATGATGTCGAAGACTCACTCAAATATAAACCGAATACAACTAATTAGATAGCAGTAAGCGGATATCGAACACAGGGAGTTTGTGGAAAGTGCGTTATTAAGTATCTTTATAATTAAACTATATTAATCTAAGTGCATAAAATAAATTCAAATATTTGGTTGTTTGGTTTTTAAACAAAAAGAACTAAAGCACATAAACAAGTTTTAATCAATATGAGAAAATATGTCTTCCCTCGGTTTCAGGTTTCCATGATTGCTAGAGTTGATGTTTAACTGAGATGAACAACAGACAAAGTTCGTGTTTATGTAAACGATTGCGATAATTGAGGATCAAGTACTTGGATTATACAACACAAGGTGATCACTCAAAAACCAATTAGTTTATCCAACCCTAAATCCCTCCCGATTAATCTCGATTACTTACAAAACCAAGAACTGACGGTTTAGAACACAAAATCGATAAACTAACAATCTATCAACCAATACACAAACACCATAATAACGAAATCAATAAGATTAAATATTATCTCAGAAATTGTCTAAACAATCAACCAAACAAACATAATAAACCTTACAATCCGAGGGAAAACACAAAGGAGTTTAGCCGAGCATGATTCGGTTCGTTATCCTTTCGATTATAGTTTGCATACGAATCAAAATAGAGTTTCTAATGATTACCACACTCAAAATTAAGCTATGGCACCTCCATATCGCCCTTAGGTCGTCCTTAGATGAAAGATAATGATTGGGATGCCAAAAGCCAACCCTAAACGAGTTTATAAGGCTGTTACAAGTTTTAGCGTCAGTCCCACCGTAGCTTGCGGTGGCTTCTAAAAAGCCTACGGTGGCTTAAAACTGGCATACGGTGTCATTTTCTTCAGATCCCACCGTAAGCTACGGTGGCCTTTAACAAGACCTTCTTGTTTTCGTCATAACTTTCTCGTTTCAACTCCATTTTCTTCACCGTTTTCGCCCACGTTCTCGTAATTACACCCTCTATCTTCTCCTACCTACAATTATATGAGTAACCATAGTCAACTAATTCCACAAAATAAACCGATTGTATGCATGGTTATTAACGGTCTTATATCACTTAAGGGTTGTCCAATGGACCACCCGTCAGGTTACGAGTTTAACAGTGCGTTTTACATGTTTCAACTGTCATACAAGGGAGATTACAAGTCTCAGCTTGGACAACAGCAACAAATATAGCGTCAACTCTATTGCATTTATTAGATTCTCGTGTAGAAGAAGCTTAATTCATACTCCAAAGGAAGAAAAAAAAGATGAGAAGAAAATAGTCTAAAGAAAGTGGAGGCGGCTGAACAATAGATGTTAACCTAGTTTTTTATGGGCTTTTCAAAGGGTAAAATAAACTATCATGGATTTATACTTGGGCTTAGCTTTAAAATTATACTTGATTTATTTTTAGTATCTTTTAATTTAAATAAATTATAGTTGTATCCGGTTCTTAAATCCGGTTCAACCGGTCTAACCGGTCCAACCAGTGAACCAGTAAGACAACCGGTTCACTCTCCGTCCGGTTATGAAAACATTGGATTTACCTATTACACCCCTCTAACCCTCAAAACTCATTACACTCCTATTAAAAAAACTTATTTTCAAAAATTCATAAGTTTATAAGTCCTTTTAACAAAAAAAAAGCCTTTTGCACTTAAATAAGCAATCCCAAACACACCCTTAATTGACATGTAAAGGGATGGTTGCCTTCATTTGGTTGACACGGTTTTCAGCTTTGTGTCATGTTCATGTTCGACTTGTCAAACTGTAAACACGAAACATTTAGCTTTCCTACATAAGATGATAAACTATAATTCCCAACCTTTAGTAATTAGTAATCAACAAGTATAAAATCAAGTACTAATTACTAAATTACAGTTTTCTAATTATTACTATAGGATAATTTGAAAGTTTGGTGCCGCTAGACATTTTATTGGTCCAAATGGCACCACACAGTTGGTTGCGTCTATCATTATTTTTTATTATTATTTTAGTTTCAATATCGTAACGAAGTTACCGAAATCGACCAAATTCGCGACGACTTGCTGCTACAACGTCGGGGACCAGCAACGCTCGGGTTTTATTGACTTTGTTTATGTAACGACGTAATCGAAACCAACTGAATTTACATTGACTTACCACTACAACGTTGGGGACTGACAACATTTGTGTTTACCAATGCCCACCTTTCACCAACTCACTGTCGCAACACCGAGGGCCGCACCACTCTGGTTTTACCAACCGAATAAAGTCATTTTAAATATTTTTTATATGTTAATTCGACAAATTTATTTTTTTTAGGTTTTAACGATTGGTTTTACCAAAGTTGTTTATACTATAATTAACGAATGTTAACGAATGCAACCGATACTAACCGAATTCATGTAGACTCACCATCATGACGGTCAGGTTTACCAACGCCCGCGTTTTATTGACCGAACAAGCATCATTATAAACATTTTTATCTTTTATATGCTAATGTGACAAGTTTATTTTTTGTTTTTAATTCTAGTATCGTTACGAACGTAATCGACTGGACTTTTTAACATGTTAATTTTTAGTTATATGAGTGTCGCTCCTGTTTCTGTGTTAACTTACACATTAATTTTTTTTATTTAGTGTCGGTATCTAACGAACCTAGCTCATACCAACCAAATCCGCATTTCAAAACGCGACAGGACGGACGGGTATATAAAGATATCCCAACTGCCCCGATGCAACGCGCCGGGTAAAAACTAGTTAAATATAAATATGTTAGTAACAAACCCGTCTAGTTATTAACCTTGGTAATTTCGAATCATGCCTTCTAGAGGTGAGCAAATAAACCGGTTAACCGAACCGATCCGAAAACCGAACCGAAATCGAACCGGTTTGGAACCGATTGAAACCGTCTGTTTGGAACTAGTTTGTAATTTTCTCCATCAAAACCGGTTAACCGAACCGAAACCGACAAAAAACGGTCAAAACCCGAACCGAAACCGATCATAACATGGTAAGAAACTGGTTTCAACCCGAACCGAAACCGATCATAAATCAATTTTGACTTTTGTTGACCAAACCGAACCGATTTTAGATTTAACCGGTTTATGCACATCAATCAAGAGAGAGAACACCACTCATGTCAGAAGCAGTACCCGTGACACTATTGAAGAGATATGGACGCAAGAAAATAACACGATAACATATAAAATGATTAAGAGGTAAATCAATTTAGTCAAAAGTCATAACATGCCAAAACTCATACAATTATATAAAAGCTTGTTATACTTGCTCACATGTATCTATGTCCTTATGGACTTGTGACGGGTCATTTGGCTTGAAGTTCCTTGGAAGACCCAAGGATGCAACTCTTTTAAGCCTTAGGACATATTGATTTTTTGTTAAGCTTTCAAGGAGTAATATGCCATTTTATGTTTAGGCCTCTTAATTCAAGTATTACATCCTCGCAAGTCGCAACTAGAATATGATCTTAACCTTCGATAGTTTGGCACCATTTATATTTGATCATATTATATTGCTTGAATAGAGTCAACTTTACTTTTGAGAATATAGAAAGGGAATTCCCTTGTATACACCAAAATTGTCATGAAATGCGTTAAACAAGCCAAGTTGACTAATATAAGGACGTCAGAATATGTGAATGCCCTTTATATACACCCAAAGAAGTAAGAACCATGTGATACAATATACAATCTAGTTTGTTATAAATAAAAACAGTTTATATTCAGGATGTCTCATATCACCAGCTGTATTTGTGACATTGATATCTTTTTATACTCAACATTTAAAACAAGTAAATTTAAATATTTAGAATATTGTCCTTTAGGCCAAACGTAGTGGGCGAGGGTTGGGGGCGAATTGGGGCGAGGAAGGGCTATAACACCGCCCCCCCCCCCCCCCCAGGCGATAATTGGGCGAAAAGGGGCGGGGGCAGGGTTTACATGTCGCCGGGTGGAGAAGAAAATAATATTATTATATTAATATGACCGTTGTAAAACGGTCAAATGTTTAAAAAAAATTAATTTAAACAATATATATATATATATATATATATAAACATACACATTCTTCTCCATTTCATACACAATTCATACCCAAATTCCTCAAAAAATTTAGCAAATGAATCCTACAAACAACCCGAACCAACCGACACTCGTGGAAGTCGCTGCTACCATGAGGGAAATCATCAAAAAACAAAAAAAGTTTGTCGAGGAACTCAACGATGTCATGAAAGAAACCAACAAACAACACGAAAAGATTGACCAAATGTTGGAATTGCGGGAATTAAGTGAAAAATACGAATCCCTCAAAGCAGCCGGGTTACACGAAGAGGCCGCATTATTGCAACGACAACTAATTGAAAAAATTCGCAAATATTATGGATATTAGTATGTTATTTAGTTATGTTTTTTAATATTTTTAGTTATGTATTTTTTTTAATTTTAATGCATTATTAGTTATGTTTTTTTTTTGTATTTCTTTTTAATTTTAATGCATTTTTATTTAATTATTTAAATAAATTGGTTTTTATTTAATTAGTTTAATTATTAAAAAAAATAATAAAAAAAGACACTGTGGACCCAACTTGTAGTCCTACACCATTACACCCAAAAAACAAATTTTTACTCCATGCTAACTGAGCGCCACGTGTCACAATTCGCCCCTAATTGTAGCCCCTCCACTACACATGGCCTTAGTAGATGAACTAAAACCATCAGTCCATCCTCAATCACCATAGGTTATAACCACTTTGTAACTAATTAAGTGATTAACATTATTCGTCTATCATATAACTAAAAGGTTTGTTAATTTTTTTGTTTTTATTTTTCTTTATGTTCATTTCCTTTTATCATACTTAATTTAAACAGACACATAAAATGCTAATTAATTGTTATTTGTGTGTTTCATTAGCCAATAAATAAATTAGTTAGCTTTCAAATGATTCGAAAACTATTTAAAAACACATATATTAATCTATCAATACTCTTTAAAAAATATACAAGTTTTGCCACTTATATATCACTTCCAAATAAAACCTCATCGTCTTTTTTAATAAGTTTATAATATTACTAGCTTATATCCCGTGTGACACACGGGTTAGAAAAAAAAGATTTTTAAACATAATAAATATGATCTATGAAATTTTAAAAATTAAAATATATAACCAAGTAAGTTAAATTAAAATGTTTTCACATGTGTCGGATCCATTTTTCATCTTAAATTTTATAAACACCAGTTTCAATTTACTATGATGTTGATCAAATGGAAGTCAATGTCTCCATTTTTACGAATGTCCTTATGATATGTTCAAAACTGTCATAAATATTTCTTTGGAAACTTTTTTACAAAACCCATATACCGAATGTTGAAATCATATGTAATGTTAAAAACACTAAATACGTATAAAACATACCCGGTCTTCAATCGGGTGAGAATAAACTTTCAAATATATTCTCATTAATCAAACTAACTAACAGTTATGTTTAACAAACATTTAAAAGAAAATTGTAAAGGCACTAAAGAAAAAAATATTTTTTAAACATATGAAGCTGGTTTTTAAAACTAAATTCCTTTTATTGAGTAAGGTTGAACCATAGCCACGTTCGAATTCCTTAAAACCCTTCATTTATTTGCCCAAAATCGAAACCCCGTTGTTTTTTTCTTTTTGACAATTTGCACAAATTTTTAAATCACTTTACCAATCAAAATTGTAACAATCAAAAGTTTATTTGATTGATTTATGACACGGAGTTATATAAACAAGATAAATTCTGATGAATTGAAACCATTTCATCATCGTATCGACTGAGTCAAACTTAGCCCATGTTATACAAAGTTATATAGAAATCTGAATATAACTCTTTAATTTCAAACCAAAGTTATAAAACTTGAGAAGTCCCGTTTCATAAATTGAATTTAATCAAAGCACCGAAAGGATATAATTAATTTATTGAATCCCATGTTTTTACCAACGAATCTCCTATGAATGTTTTAATTTTGTGTTGCATTCGATAAATCGATACCCATGTTGATAAATATCGATTGAAACACATGTAAAAAGAATAAATCAAACAAACCTTATAATTCTAATGTAGAAGACGAATGCAAAAGCAGACGACGATCGTGAATTGAATATGTATAGTTTAATCGCATTTATACTTTGAATTAGGATTGAGGATTAGATATGAATATGTATATTCCAATAGAATTTGCAAATAGAATATGTAAATAGAACGCGCTACATGTGAATTCAGTTTTAATTTTAATGAAACGAAAAAATAAAAAAAAAATGCCAAAATGCCATATGACAATTTAAAGAGATGTGATGAAAAATATTTTAATGAAAAGGAAAAAAAATGTTATGTTACAATATAAAGAGATTTGATGATGAGTATTTAATGAAAAAATAAATAAAATGGCAAATGCAATGTGACAATTAAATAGATTTGATGAAAAATATATTAATGAAAAAAAAAGGCCAAAATGCCATGTGGCAATATAGAGAAATTTGATGAAAAGTAAGAGGAGTTTGCTTGAAAATCCACTCTTTTATTATATAGGTAGATTCAACATTCCTAAAATTTTAGATTTTAACATTTGTTATTAATAACTATTTTAAAAAAATGCATTAATAAAAAATTTAAAAATGTTTTATTCTATTTTTGATTTATTTAACTTGTGTTGAAAATTGAAAACCCTAAATAAAATAAAAGTGACTATATACGAGTATGCACTAAGGATATGTGTAGTGGAGGTGCTACAAAATGTGGCGTTTTGCGTCATGTGACGCCTAGTCAGCAAATGGTAGTTTTTGTTTTTGAGTTGTATTGGTACTGTAGCTATATATATATATATATATATATATATATATAGGGGATGGTTCAGAGAGAGAAGTCATTTTAATGCAAGAAGTGTGAGAAGTGAATTATGACCATTGATTAAATTGATCAATGGCTTATATTAGTTATGACAGATTTGTAAATATTGGTAACTAGCATTAATTACTTTTAATTATAAAAGGTCTATCTTGTAATTTCGTTGCCATGTTAAATTAAGAAACCTGCTTATAGTCAAAGAGGTCATTCATGCTAGTGTCATGTGTGTATAAGTCAAATTAAGGAAAAACTTTATCTATTTATATGCTTCCTGTGATTGATGATTCATGTCTAAATTAACTCAAATTATATCACCCTTAAAAATATGAGTTTCAAGAAGTTGTGATCCCCAAAATCTTTAATATTTGGAGATTATCGAATGGTGTAGGTATAAAGATAAATATAATTAATTAAATTATTATAACTTAAAGAAATATAAAATGTTATAATTTTTTTCTTCTCTTTCTTGATTTTGTCCTAAACAGAATTTATTTTATCCAAATACATTTTTTTTCAACTCAACTTATATACATTTATCAACGCATAATCTTTTTAATAACTATCAAAACATTTTTTTTTATTATCAATTAACATACCTACATAAACTTCTTCCTATACCTTCAATTTCTTCCTACATAATCATTTTTTTTTTCTTATACATCTTCAAGTTCTTCTAACAACTTTTTAGTTTTTAATACATATCAATAAATTCTCACTATACGACGTCAAGTTCTTCCTACATCGTTGCAATTACTTCCTACTCATCTATAAATCGTTCCTACACGTCTTCAAGTTTTTCCCACGTCTCTTCAAATTCTTCCTATACATCTGTACATTTTTCCTACATATTGTAATTTATTCCTACACAACTACTATTTCTTCATATACAACAATGATATGTTAATACACGATTATAATATGTTCCTACATTTATATCTTGCACATGCCAAGAAAGTTGGATACGGTCTTTTTAACCATTGTGATTAACTTGTTTTTATGTTATTAATTTATCATGTATATTTATCAAATAATCATCATAAATTAATTATTACTAATATTATTATTAGTTTTATTATTATCATCATCATCGTCATCGAATAAGTGTAGGTGTTTTTCTCTTTTATAAAAAAATTAATTCTTCCGTTAATATTTTGCGCGGGCAATACTTTGTGTAGTAGTTAGTTGTGATTTAAATAATTAAAAATGGAATTTGACATTGTTCGTTGTGTAGGACAAATATTTCAAAAATATTAAATCTGGTGATTCAAATTATTTTGATAACGTTGACATAATCAATGATTTAGTTTTGTAAAGAAAAATTCAAGAATTAACAATGGTAATTAAATATAATAAAATAAAAATAATAATTATAAGTAACTTCCTATTAAAAATTATTAGTTACCAAAATAACAAAACTTGATAATTTACTAATACACCCTTCTAATTAAATAAATTGAAAATAGAAAAGAAAATATGCGATTGGTTGAAATTATTTCTCACATTTATTGCAATAAGATCACTTCTCTCTTGAACTTAAATATATATATATATATATATACACACATATAAATGTTAAAATAAAAAGACATAGTTTTGTAGGAAGAGTAGGAATAACATAAAATTTAGAGTTAGGAAACTATTTGGTATTTTAAAAACTACCAATCTCAACCACTAGATCATAGATTCAAGGGCTAAGATTAATTATTACTCTTCCTAGAAAGCTATTTCTTTTTTATTATAACCCACCCATATATATATATATATATATAATACGCGCACACACAACACGGGCGATAATAACCCCCCTATCGCCCCTCAAAATCGCCCGGGGGGGGGTGTTCTCGTCGGAAATCGCCCGATGTTGGCGCCCACTACATATAGCCTAATAGTGTTTGGTATGCTTATTATTTATATTATATCAGTTATTTATTAAATATTTTATTTTCATAACTTACCGTATGGTAAACTAGGGATGAGTTTGGTACAATACCCGTATCCGTATAGAAAATCAATAAAAACATGTACCACGTACATAATTTTTCGGTATGAGTATGGGTATTGGTACGAGTATTTTGGTACGGTGCCCATTTTTCTACTATTTTGCTTTCTTATTTTCAAATTTTTGACGATCATGAAACCGATATTTGTATATGAAACAAACAACCAGAATTGTTTTATGTACTAGTACTCATACAGGTACGTGACGGTACCAAATTAATTACTGATTTAATGATAAGATAGTATTGAAAAACTTTAATCCGAGAATTTGGTACAAAAGTAATCATCCCTTTGATACAATGCTCTCAAACCAGTTAATCAATATTTGGAGAAGAAGAAATAAAAAAAAAACAAAAAACAAAAGGCAATGATAATAATATTCAAAGCAAAAAAGGTATAGACTTCAACAAAACATTCCTCCTGAGTCATTGATGTCCACCGATTACCACCAAACGCCATCAAATCAATTCCGTTGAAATAATAATAATAATAATAATAATAATAATTCAGACGACACTTAATTTCTCAATTAAAAGTTAAAACCCACCAATCGTATGAGCCGGCCGGCGGTGCACCCGGTGGAGCCGCCACCATTCATCGACGGAAGAAACGATGCAGCGCCGCCGCGAAGAGTGAGGATGAAAGACGTACAAGGTATGCCTGGTACCACCACTGGACTCGCTCTCCGTCTCTGCCAGGTCATCTTCACCGTCGTATCTCTCACCGTCATGGCCACCACGTCGGATTTCCCCTCCGTCACTGCTTTCCGGTAAACTTTCCCCAATTTCTCATGTTAATAATATTATTTGTTAATTTAGGGTTTTGTTTGTTATTTGGGATTCAATTGATGTGATTATAAAAAGTTTAAATATAGTAGGAATTGATGTGAATTATGTAATGTTATTATCATGTATTCATGTTTATGTGAGTGTATGCATATGGATACTAGGATCGGTTAGTGCTTATGTGGCCTTCGAACGCGCGAATATGGGATATATCTAGAAGATATGCTTACTATCTAAGCTTTAACTAAAGAGTAATGTAGCAAAATATCCTGTCGGTTACTATTTTATTCATACGTGGTACGTGTACGAATCTGATTGATGAGTCTAGTTTAAATTGATGTTGCAAGCTAGTTTTAAGGAATTTTGAACATAAGAAGCTTAAGTGGTCTGATGTTTTAAGAGGTCATGCTTTATGTGACTGTTGTTCGATTGATCATGGTTAAATGTTGGTGAATGTCGATATATGTTCGCTTGTTACTACAGTTTTATGCTGAAAATGCATAATTGCGCATGCACATCACTACAAATCATTGGTGTTAATCTTGTAATCATGTTAACTGATTTCACTCCACTCTTTTTTTCTTGTATTAGAATTACATATTCATTTTGAGTGGAATCTTATATATATTTTCATAATAGGGGAAACTGTGTCTTTCTAGAATGAACATGTTAAGGTTTCGGATAACAGAAGTTTGCAGGGCATTTTTATTGGCAGGTGATGATGCATTGGGACATTAATTTAATGTTTAGATTTTCGTATACCTAGTGCCTACGATCTTTGTAAGGCTTAAACTTTGATTGTGTAAAATGTTTTGAAATGTAGGAGCATGAAATTTTAGGTGTGTAATTATTGTTTTCATTGTTAAATATCCACTTGTGTATATTAGATGAATTTGGAAACATGGAAACATCACTCATGGCCATACAGATGTACTTCTTGGAAAGTTATGTGACAGCTTGATTGTGAATCAAATACACGATTTTATTCGTATTCATCTTATCGTGAAGGATGTGAATGCTTGAATTTCAAAATTTTGGTTTCATATAGTTAGGTTAATAAGATAAACGTTTGCGTAATGAAAGTGAGAGGAAAAAGGTGATAAGTCTGACAGAATGGTCTATTACTATTGTGCGTTCCATTTCTGTGTTTGAATTATTTTTTATTATATATTTATATGTCATTGAATGAGGGAATAATGTACTAGAGGCAACCCAAGTATGCATTTGTTTCTGTTTATACTAATTTCGGCCAAACTAGTGTTGGATATGTATAAAATGACAAAAAGACACCCCTAAATTTTACAAACTATAATAATATTTGAGATGCGAAAAGCCAATTATACCCTTCTATCATAAGTAGAGGAGAAATATGCATTGTAAATTACAAGGACATATGTTGGTGACATAATGGGTTGCCTTAATGAGAAAAAAAGTTAATACATCTGATCCCTTGAATGAGCTAAATCTGGAAAGTAACTGTATTAGATGTTCCATCAAACCGGTGTTCATTGTATTTCATTCGAGTGACTATTGTAATGTGTGTGGACTACAATGTTGGTATTGGTTATTTTAGATTTTAAACATGTGTGACAAACTGACAACGATAATAATTTTAGATACCTTGTGGCTGCTGTTGGCTTGCAAAGTCTATGGAGTTTGTCATTAGCCATGATTGATGTATATGCACTCTGTGTAAAAAGAAGCTTGAGGAATCCTGCACTTATTACCATTTACGCCATTGGTGACGGGGTAATATATCATCAAGCTTTTACTTGATCCTAACTATGATAAGAAATCTAATGGTGAATTATGATACATATTCTGTTACAGGTCACATCTACCCTTACTTTTGCTGCTGCGTGTGCATGTGCCGGAATTACAGTTCTTATAAGCAATGATCTTAATAGATGTGACATAAACCATTGCAAAAGTTTCATGTCAGCAACAGCTATGGCTTTTATAAGTTGGTTTGCTATATCTCCATCTTTTTTATTCAACTTTTGGTCATTGGCGTCACGATGACACAGAATCCTTGTTTTTAGTTTTTGAATCTTTGAATGGAGTGTAATCTATAATTTTAACTTCTAAGGCTGTAAGCAACACGTCTCAAATCTCAAATTTTGTGTGGTTATTATAGGGCTTTGATTAAGTTCAGTTGAGCGCCATAGTGTTAGCTTTATAGCGTGTGATCTTGGTGATTTTAGTATCATAAATTTCATTTTAATACAATTGAATTTACTTAATACTATAACTGAATTATAATAAACATCATTTCATAAGCCATAAGGTGTGAAGTACACGTTTGTTTGAGACTATTGTGATATATGTCTGCAAGGGGTTGTACTCATGGTGAAACGCCTTTGGGAATTGCTAACAGTTTGGTCTAGCTGCATGGTTCATCAATTTATAGTTACTGATCAAGTGATCATTAGCAGCACCTCTGATCAATAGTAGTTATACTATTGCTAGTAACTACATCAAAAGTAAGTATGCTCGTTACAAACTTGTGTTATCAATCATAGTTTAAAAATATTAACTACTATTGCCAGTAACTAGGCAGCAACATCAACTTGCTCGATCAACAATATCTGAATTGAACATGCTAATTAAGTAATCATTAATGGTACAGTATTGCTAAAAAAAGTTCTTGCTGAATGATATCATGTTGATAGTAACCTGAAAAATTGTCAAATGTTTTAACCTTCAATTGAAATACTATATTGTATTTTTTGTGTTGTTTGAACTTAAACATTGTGATGCTTTTCTTACAGAAAATATATACTCATTTTTTTATGGATTTTCCGAATCACCTTAAATGTTGTACCGTTGAATACTAAGTTTAACCTGAAATTGAGACTAGCGGATTCATAAAGTTATTCGGAAACTTTATGAAATATGAAGTTTGCAAGGGGTGAAAAAGACTAGAGAAGCGACGAAGAGGTGGTCATTACCCGCTAGTTGAGACAACGTAAATTGTATTTATTGGTTTTTTATCAATACTAAAATGTAAAACAATAAACACTTCCTCTAAATAAGAGGGTTCGAGGCACATGTCTAAATAAGACGCCAGGTCTCATGTTCAAACCTATAAAAGAGAGTGCGCTAAAATTATTGGTGTACACAGTATAAGTAACATTTAACGAAAAAAAAGAGATGTTGAAAACGGGTTGTAACTAGTAAGAGATGATATAAAACTTGTTTGTCGTTTTATATCATAAAAAGAAAAGGATTGTAATTTGTTAATAAGTCACGTGAAGCACGTAACTGGAGATTGAATAAATGTTAGGCAAACAAATCCCACGCTTTTCCTAACTTAACCAAACTAATCTCGACAACCAAGGGTTCAACTTTCGAATGTGTATTTTCAAGTCTTTTATCTTCTTCATATAAACAAGAATAAAAAACAACTATTCAAACTATCTCAAGATTCCAAACAAACCAACCAAATTACAATTTGCCGCATTGATTTGTGATTTATTTTTAATTTAATATGTCAGTCAATATATTAAACACATAATACAACATTGATAATAGCTAAAAGCCTAAAATGAATTATTCAAATCTAAAACAATACTAAGTGGGTATCATGGCTATTTCTAAATGGTGTTAAAAAATATAGTGAATTTCACATGAAGATTTTATAATATTATAGAATTCATACTACTTGATATTATTTAGGACATAAATGCTCCTATAGTCAAAAGAATTACAATCAAAGTACGCAACACACAAATAGTTAATCTAGTATTGGTTTTATTTTAGTTTGTTTTATTCAATGGATTTTAGTTAGACGTGTTTACCTTTTTACTTTTTAGGGTAGTAGGATGGTAAAAAATCTTATACAAAATTGTGGGTTGGGTTAGGGTGAGTTGGGTATTATAAACAGTGATAAATTGTTGTTAAGAACGATAAAACTAAAAGCTACAGTGAGATTTTAAGGTAACCATGACCACGAAAATGCAATGCATTGATCAATAAACATTTAGAAAAATAATTAGAGCAATTAATCGAATTCGGTACCTTTGTTTTCACTTGGTTTTTTGCAACTCAAATGCATAAATTGATCTTTTCAATTAAGTTTAGATAACTCAACGGTTGGAAGTCAAAAATCGCGACATTTGATCAAAAGCCGTAATATAACTCACATATAAAAAATGTGCCAAAGCTGAGGTTTGAATGACTCAGCACCGTATTTAGAACGTCCGTCCATAAATAAACCTAACAATAATAAATGAAAGCCAACATTGACATCGATTATGGAAGTTTAAGAAATACTTTTCATATTATTAATCACTAACTCCGTTTTACACGCTTGGTGGATGTATACTATATCGACCTAACTAGTGATCGGATAAATCTACGCTTAGTTGAAAATTTGACTGATTCATGTCGCATTCACATTTTGAAAATGCGCTAAAAAACGAAGAGCAACGATTTCTTGTGTCTCAGAGGTTAAAACTTTCAAAGTGTTTATTGCAATATTCCCCCATTCAATGTATATGGTATAATGGTAAGTTTCTTTCTCGTGTTCAACTTTGAGTTACTACCTAACGTGCTGTTTCTTTTACCTAAAGCCTTGAATTTTAATATACTTTATTGATCATAATGATCTAGAAATTTAACCTTTTTAATTAAAAAAGAATATATATCTATTTCTGTTTACAATAATTGTCCTTTACTGTTATCCCAAAAGCAAATTTCAATATTTGCATGTTGAAAATGTTCACAAGCTTTTTAAATTCTTTTAACTGTTGTCCTTGTTTGAATAATGAAAGCAAAAAATCTTCATTGCACCAAACCACCAATATATACAAACCCAAACGTAAAGTATATTATAGCTTTTCGGTATTACTCGTTTTTATACGCAACTCAATGTATTTGTTGCGTTTGAACTGTGTGAATATTTAGGATATGTATAGATATGTATAGATTTATAGCTTTAGTTGTATGAATAAAGTGACGATTATGAATTGAATTTTGATTCTAATTATGATCGTGTATCAAACCAAATTAATCTTTATTTAGTAAACCAATAGATCACAAGATGAGCCCATGCAACTTAATTATTTTATTTTTTTAATATATATTTTCTTATTATATATATACAATATATAACAGTAGTTAATCATCTGAAAAGTATAATATGACAGCAAAAGAAAATCTCATTTTGAGTAAAATAATTTTCTATCAAGTTCAAAGATAGATTATTTCAAACCTTTAGACACGAATTTAATACACACTTGATGGATTACATTTATAAACAGTAGATGGAAGTGTTTATATGGTTCTGATATATAATTAAAATTTATTTTGTATACGTCAGTCCAAAATAATAAGTAATAAGTAATATTAGAGTGGGTGATGTTATTTTTGTACTTTTTTTCCTACCTAATATGCTTTAAGTTTATTACATTACTGTATTTTATTTAACTAATTAGTTTGAAGGCTCGACGCACCTTTGTAGTGGCTAAGTAATCAAGATAAACATATGATTGATTGCTTACTAATTACTAACTAAAAAATGTACATAAATCACGTGCATCTTCATTTACGTATAGCAAATCTCTTATGGAGTCAATGAGTTATGGTCAACTGTTATCACTTCCGATACTTTTCAGGAAAAAAAAATATAAATTAAGTTGTTGATGGTTTTTTTAACAGTTAAACTATTGATAAGCCAATTAAAATCACTTTACCTTTTTGGGTGTTTGGTGGCTAAAAGACCACCTCGATTAGTTGGTATTTTATTTAACCGTGGAGAACATGTTCTATTGTATTAAAAGCTTTCATCAAGAAGTTAAAAGATGAAACTTAACAAATGAAAACTGAAAGGATAATTAAAATTACCCGTAGGCCATGGTAATCAATCTAGGGATGAAAGTATTGTCATGTTGTTATCCATAAAACGATTTCATATTAATCTCTTCATGTATTTTTTGACAAATGTTGATTTTGTGTTGTGTATTTTATCATTTCGAGCATGCCAAATATGTCAAAATGTACAAAAACACAACTTGTGTCGTCTTTTGGTAGAACTTAGAAAATGAGAACATTTAGCGTATTCCAAAAACTCCCAGTCGAACAAACGGGAAGGGGAGGAGGTAGTTTGCACTTTGCATAACACATATTTGCAACGAAATCAAGGTCACAAAACCGCATGATGAGACAACGAGATGGTTGACTGATTTAGGAAGTTTATCACAGTTAACACATAATTTTAAACTAATGTCAACGTCTGTTTTTACTACCTTCCATACAAAATAATGTTTCTTAGCATAATTCGTTGTTGTCATTTGGGTGCTCTTACTATCTTCAATATCTTTTCAAACGGAACTAATATGTAACTCACTTGAACGTATGTACGTATGTAGAACAAAATCTTTACGAGAGCATAAAGAAAAAAAATATTTAACTTTTCAATTTTATTATTGTTTTAAGTATAAGAAAATTGTTGAGATACAATATTTATTAATCTCTTCTTTAATTTGTATAAGCAGATTGAAAAAAAAAGTATAATTTATTTTAGAGAAAATTGCTGATTGAGTCCTTGTGGTCTTTAGACGGAGTCACAATTAGTCTCTGCAACAAAATATAAACTTCTTACATCCCCATAGTTTACAAACTGAACCTTATGCGTCCCTCCTTCCAACAGCCCGTTAAGTTAACATTATAATTAAGGGTATTTATGTAATATTGTATCTAAAACCATTTACCCTAAACAATATTAACCATTTACAGTCTGCCATTCAATATTACATACACATACTTACAACAGCCGTTCAAAATAATCCGGCCACCATTAATTAATCCGGCGACCATTACAGTCGGCGCCGGCGCTGGCCTTCAAGTCATTCATTACTTACAGCCCGTTCATTACAACCCTATTTCATGTATGTGTTCAATTGCAGCCGTGTTTCGATATATAAGATAGCACAAAAAGCGTCTGCCGGGTTAGCATACGTCTGGGATATACGATAACACTCGAGGGGTTACCTGAAATCGATAGCAATAACAACGAAACCTCTGACTCTAAAGCCTTCAGCCAAATTCAAACCTAGCCATTGTTAGGGTAAGGGTTTGAGGGTTAGAGAAGAAGAATTAGGGACTACTGGAGTGGAGCATGGAAGAAAAGGGGCAAGAATATGATGGTTGTGAACTGATTGTGGCTGTTAGGGTTCCATATGAACAATCAGATTGATCTTTGTGGCTGTGAACAAAAAGAGGCATGTTTTATTTCTTATAATCAATCAGGGGTAAGAGAGTAATTTTACGCCTATTTGGATGGATAACTTAACGGCTGTTAGAAGGAGGGACGCATAAAGTTCAGTTTGTAAACTATCAGGATGTAAGAAGTTCATATTTTTTTGCAGGGACTAATTGTGACTCCGTCTAAAGATCACAGGGACTCAATCAGCAATTTTCTCTTTATTTTATAAGGCATATGTATGTGCAAGTCATGTATAGGTTATATTAAATAAAAATAACGTAGGTTATATTCGTACAAATAACTTATAAATGCAAGCAAATGTTTAGAAAATATAGATAAAACCTTTTCTCATGTTTATAACCTACACATCTGTATTGAAGTATTTTTCGTTTTTAAATAGGAACCATTGATTAACTTTTAAATGATTTAAATTTGATAAATTTGACCTTTTTGTTACTGCAACAGTAAAAATATGGATACCTTACGAAACCAATGAATTAATAATTAAAGTAAATGTTATTAAAGTATTGTAATACTACAAAGTAATAATAATTACTTTAATTCAAACGTACTTATCCAATTTATTCGTACAATTCCCACGTTAGAAACTAGACTGTTTGTATACATTAGCGAAATAGAAAAAGGCTTGCAAATCAAGATATATATAAATTATTACTTTAGCTTGAAGAGATATCTTAGATGCAGTGCACCTTTCTTCCCTACCATACCCAAATACTCTTTACGTCTAGTGCATGTACTGCCATCAATTATCATTGTACATCTCCGGCTCAGTTGCAACTCATTTCTAGCTAACTTGTGGATTCTAGAAGGGCCAATATTATATTTCTTTGTTCTGACAAAGTGACAATGTATCTTCTTAAATGTGTAACAAAAATTTCACACGACCATAACCATTTATCAGCTTATGGCCTTAAAAATGAATAGGGCATTTTAGTAACTCAAATAATAGAGAGATCACAATAATTTGGAAACATAACAATTATCATGATACGAATATCGTACTCATATAAAGTTTATAAACCATCTTTAATATTTGTAAGCAATAAAAGTTCAACAAAGTGGGGTTTCACGGCAGGAATTCTATTAAAAGTCTCCCATTGCGTACAATAAAGTCAACATTGCTCTTTTGTCTTTTGTTTATTCGCCAGCTCTTTTTAGTATTAATAATTTCTTAAAACATGAAAATAGAAAGAAGAAAAAACAAACAATTATAATACATTAAATGGTTGAAACAGTAAGAGAACAAGTTTAATATGTTTAAATCTTACTTAAAAGGCTTTTCAAAAAAGTCATCTACTTATATAAAAATAATAATACAAACATGCTACATATTTAGATTTTAGATCACCTCTTTACATGCATTTCTCAAAATCCATACCCCATAATTTTCTTTTTTGCAAATTATTAAAATTTAAAGACCAAAATATCTACTAGAGCTTGTCGTCTAGCTTCAAAATAGTTTGATTAGACAACCGATTTATTTCCAATGATTTAGATACGTAATAAAATTCTTATCTGTCACGCTTTCTTTTTGACAAAATCGTATTTTCATTAATAAATTTGTTTTTTTCTTTTGTGGCTGAATTGCTTTAATTTATGACAGTATAATAAATATGTTACCTATAGGTCTTTCTTTATGGTTGAAACTAAAGCATTTTGTACGATCGATCATGTGTTTCAGGATTTTGTCCACGACAAACATGACACCAGTGAAACTAATAAACAAAATGATGTTAAAAAAATAGTCTAAAACATTAAAAAAATTACATGAAAATGAAAAAAAGAACATGATAACATACATGCTGAAAATGAGAAATATATGAAAAGTTATTTACTCTTCGATTTACGAGATCGAGAGACATTGATCCATAATGTTAGACTTACAAAGTTACAACCATCGATTGGTTAATGTTAACTTAATATCATCCGATGGTGTCACAACAATTAATCTTGTTCAAAACCGGTTTGCTTCCAAATAGCATTTCTAACCCTACTCAAATCTCTACCTTTTAATGTTCTTCCAACACCTTCATGAACCGAAAATGAAGCAATTCTAGTCCTTGCTAAATACTCATGTGGGGGCAGCTTACTGTCCTCATCCTCATCCTCATCCTCGTCCTCGTCATCATTGTCTCTCGTCTCATGACGTTTGTACTCATGTCGCAAAATCTTTGACCAGTCAGGCACGTTGACAGGCAATGATTTTGCGGCCGTTTCCATAGGCGTTTTTTTTTGTTGATGAACTTTCAATGGAAACTTTGTTTTTCTAGCTATGGGATTTTGATGCTCGTGTGAATTGTCATCCCCGGTTGTGTTCCATAGGTCGGATTCGTTCATTTCGAAGGTGTCGGTGCCGCCGCCGCCGCCGCCACCTAGATAAAGGAACCTTGATCTTTGGTCATGGTGGTGAAATTTTCTTGTTGCCATAGGAGAGGGGTGCTTGTTGTTTGTGTGTGTTTTGTGGGAAGTGAATAAAAGTGGGTATGGGGTTTGATCGGTTGGCGTAAGTGGTTGGTGATGGGTCACCCAAGGTATATATAATGTTGTAATGGATAAGCCCGGCTAATTTCTTTATTAGTTTTTTTAATAATATAACAATGGTTGATGTGAAAATATGAAGTTATATAAAGCATCCTTAATGTTTTCTAATAATTACATTAATGAGTAATGACATATTGACATGCAACTTGACTTTAGCCCCTAACACATAACATTGTTACTTTGAGTTTGTATTTATGTGACTTACAAGAATGTTTCTTTCTGGGATATTAATGACAGAGTGAAGAGGTAGGTCCCAGCAGAGCCCAGTTGGACCCGCAAGACTCACCTTGAACAGGGACGTCTGCGCAACGACCAACTGCTTCCGCAGGACCCACCATGCTCAGAGAAGACCTTACGCGCAGTACGCCAGCTGTACCCGCAGGGAAAGCCTCCCGATGGTGAAGTACCCCGCTTGTTCCCGCAGTTGCGGATACAAGCCATCAGGGAAGGCTACCCGCACTGATAGCAAGGCTACACGCACAAGGCACTAACTCTTGCTACTTCAGTAGTCACCTGAAGGAATGAGCAAGGCGGGAATACTCCCGCCCAAATGAGCCAGTCCGTATGCTTCTGGAAGATCTTTTGTACTATACCTACCAAGGTATGGGCAAAACAGACGATCTGACCAGAGACACCCATGAACCAATCATAGGGTGACAGCTCACCGACAACAGTATGAGGAGGTGCACCCTCTAGTACTGTTTGTCACTATTAGCCGCTGCCTACTCACCAACCCTTACTGTGGGACGTGCGCAGCCTACAGTTGGTGGAACAGTGCATAGCCGGCAGTAAAGGAACAGTATACAGCCGACCTTGTCACTGTCGGCCGCAGCCTATCCACCAACCAACATGGCTTGTGCGTAGCCCACTGTTGGTAGAACAGGAATACTATTCAGCCGGCTGTACCTTCTAGGAAACCTACCTTCGGCTATAAATACTCCAACACCTTAGAATGGTAAGGACATCATCTGATACCTCATTATCTTATCTTATCTAGCAATCTCTTAATATACACTTATATTCAGAGCAATCTAGTCTGATTCTCACGCCGGAGGGTGGTCACAAGGAGGAACCCCCCCTTCTCAGTGACGAGCTTACGGTGTCTGTTTTGCAGGTCACCTGAAGAACAACTTTCTTTGCTGGACCTCATCCTCGTGGGAAACATTACTTAACCCCCATATTATCCGTAATCTGCCCAGGGTCACTTAGTGTTTCTTCATTGGCGCCATCCGTGCATAAAAGCTAGAACTAATTCTTAGTTTTTTCAAAATTTCTGAAGAAATGGTTAACGTTACTCCGGTCCCAAGGCCAGTAAGTGACCAAGAAACCCCGGTGACCACAACCCCAGCAACTGGGAACACCGGCGGTTATACAAATTTTACGAACACTACCCCGGTTACCAAAGCGGGGCAAGTGCAGTAAACAATATTTCACTGGGGTTCACTGATGCCCAGTTGGAGAAACGGACGAGGGTCCCTCGCCAAACACTAGATCAAGTTAAGGCGTGGGCCGAAGCACGTCAGAAAGAGTTCCAAGCTGAGTTGAATGAACGCTTGCGTTCACTTCAACAAGCTGACGAATTCGGCAGTACTCGCCAACATCTCAATATGAACAGTGAGTGCGAGTACTCAGACGATGAGCGGGAAGAATCCGATACCGACGCAAACCCTCGCCATAAGGCAAAAGGGAAGCGTAAGGAAACGGACTTCCAACCGACAAGGAATTTTGGAGAAACCTTTAAACCAACGAATGCGGAGAGAAACCCGCGTGACTTCTCCAAAACCTTTAGACCAACTGCTGCAAATGCAGGAAAGTCAAAGTTTGCAAGGGACATTGCGGAAGCAATCGCCCCGAGAAGTGCCAAACAAATGTCCAACATCGGCACTTATGATGGTCTATCCGACCCAGACGACCACTTGAACAGATTCATTGCGGGGGCAACCGTCAGTAACTGGACGGAGCCCACGTGGTGTTATATGTTCCAGATGACTCTGGTTGGAGCGGCCAAGGCATGGTTCGATCGTTTACCGGTCCACCACATCTATGATTGGGCGGACTTTCAAAACAAGTTCAGCCAACACTTCAGCCAACAAAGGAAATATACTGAAGAACAGTGGACGATCCTCAACTGCGTGAGAGAGGAGGATGAATCTTTACTAGACTTCATCACTCGCTTCAACTCCAAAAAGCTAAGTCTGGGCAACATAAGTGAAGATCTTGTTCGCGCCGCTTTCATCCAGGGCGCCGAATACCCAGAGCTTATCCGCACATTGACGGGTAAGGACGGCATGCCATCCACATGGGATGCCATCATGACGGCAGCCAAGCGCTTTGCCGAGACGGAGAAGCAACTGGGAAGGGATCTTCCCCAGAGTACACACCTCTACACGCAAAGGACTAGAGAAAACAATGTTCGGATCGCCCGGCAGAACAAAAAGAGGAAGCTAGGTATTTGGCAGTCAAGGGTAAACTTTGACACCTCATCCAGCTCTCACCCTCTTGTTGGCGGAAGGGATAACACACACCCTTCAAGCCGAAAACACCGGTGGACGCCACTCACCAAAAGCGTCACGGAGATATTTGCCACCGAAAAACTACCATGGCCAAAAGCTCCAATGATCCGGCAGCGACCTAATGCGGATCAAAGCAAATCCTGTGACTTCCACGGGACAAAAGGTCATAGTACGGAGGAGTGTACATCCTTGAAGGATATTGTTGAAACATTCGTCAAGGATGGAAGACTTGCACACCTTGTGGCATCAATCAAGAAGGGAGGAAGGAATGATAACCGGTACAGAGGCAACGGACGAAAGCCCGTTGACATCAGCATCAACATGGTTCATGGTAAGATCAGAGGAAGAAAAAGACGAGCGACAGAACCATGCGCGTGGAAGGAAGCTGAGGTGCGCTTCCCGCGAGTGCCAGGAGGACCCAGCAAAGAAGGCCCTATCGTCATCAAAAGCCAGCTGGGGCACTACATCACTTCTCGCACTCTTGCTGACAACGGCGCCTCGTCAACGGTGATGTACAGGCAGTTCTTCGACAAGCTAGATGACGAAGACAAGGAACGCCTGGAAACGATCTACGCCTCAATGGAAGGGTTCGACGGCAGCACAAACACCCCCCTGGGTATCCTATCTTTCCCCGTCACTCTTACGGACGGGAATCACTCACGCACGGAAGACGTGGATTTTGTCGTGATGAGGAAGCCACACCACACATACGACATTCTCTTCGGAAGAGACGGGATGGCAAGATTCAACGCCGTGGTATCCTCAGTCCACGGCATGATGGGATGGCCAACAGCTGAGGGTGTAGCGATGATCACCGGCATTCCTCAGGTATGCATCGCATCTGTCTCATCTAAACCCAAACCAAAGATGGCTAAACCAACCATCACCGAACCGGAAAGATGGGCCTTCAACGGCAAATACCCTGACCAGGCCGTTACTATTGGCCCAACAGTTGTTGATCCCACACGCACCTTACTCAAACGCTTATTACAGAAAAACGCTGACATCTTCGCGTGGACACCAGCTAACATGACTGGTGTACCCCGAAGAAAGGCAGAGCATAAGCTCAAGTGCGATCCGGCTGTTACGCCAGTCGTACAAAAGCGCAGAGTAATGGGGCCAGAACAAACTAACGCGTGTAGAACCCAAGTCAAGGAACTCCTTGACGCAGGCATCGTACGCGTTAGCAGATATCAAACATGGGTTGCAAATCCCGTTATGGTACCGAAGAATAACAAACAATGGCGCATGTGCATAGATTTCAAGGACTTAAACAAAGCATGCCCCAAATATTGTTATCCGTTACCCGAAATTGATCTTAAGGTGGATTCGTTAGCACCGTTTCGCCTTAAATGCTTCCTGGATGCGTATAAGGGGTACCATCAAATCCACATGGCCGTTGATGATCAGGACAAAACCGCTTTTCGGACGCCCGATGGCACATTTTGTTACCAAATGATGCCATTTGGACTTAAGAATGCCGGGTCCACATACCAACGCCTGATGGACAACCAGTTTCATGCCCAAATCGGGAGGAACTTGGAAGTCTACATGGATGACTTGGTCATCAAAAGCCCTGACGCAGAAGCGATGTTGAAAGACATCGAAGAAACTTTCAACACGCTTAGGAAGATAAACATGAAACTCAACCCGAGCAAGTGTGCCTTTGGAATGGAAGAAGGGAAGTTCTTGGGGGTCATCGTCACTAAAGATGGCTTCAGAGCGAACCCTGAAAAGGTCGAAGCCATTATCAAAATGGAATCACCTACTACCATCAAACAGGCTCAGACACTGAATGGACGACTAGTGGCACTTAATCGCTTTTTGGCAAACCACGCGGATAAGTCGTTTCCTTTCGTGTCAACGTTGAGAAATTGTTTAAAGAAAACGCACTTCCGCTGGACACCAGAAGCGGAAGCAGCTTTTCAGGAGATTCGGTCACGCTTGATCGAACTCCCAACGCTCACAGCACCAAAAGCGGGAGAGGAGTTAATCCTATACCTTTCCGCAACAGATAGAGCAACCGGGGCAGTCCTGCTAGTAGAGCGAAAAGGCATCCAGATGTCAATCTATTATGTCAGCCGTATCCTAACAGACGTAGAAACCCGGTACTCTACCCTCGAAAAATTAGTCTTAGCACTTATACACGCTTCACGCAGGTTAAGACGATATTTCCAGGGTCACCCAATCACCATTCTCTCCAACTTCAAACTCGCAAACGTTCTACGCAAACCCGAGTTATCGGGACGCCTAGCCAAATGGGCAATTGAGTTGGGGGAGTACGCAATAAAGTATAAGCCAAGACCAGCCATAAAAGGCCAGGTTTTGGCCGACTTTATTGCGGAAGTGCCTGCATCGCGGGAAAAAGAGTGCCAGGAAGAGGCTCAACCCTCTCCAGCACAAGACATCAATGATGTCTGGCGACTCTACACTGATGGAGCAGCCAGTAACGAGGGTTCAGGCGCAGGGCTGAAACTAACCAACCCAGCAGGCCAAGAATACACTTACGCTATTCGACTGGATTTTCCAAGTACGAATAACGAAGCCGAGTATGAGGCATTCTTGGCTGGGCTGAGAATTGCGCGTAAGATGGGAGTGAAACACTTGGAAGCCCACGTGGATTCCATGTTAGTAGCCAATCAAATCAACGGGACGTACACGGCCGTGAACGACACAATGGCCCTGTACCTCGCACAAGCAAAAACCCTTATGCGCGATTTTAACGACTGCAAAGTCATACACGTCAAGCGTAGTGAAAACAAATCTGCGGATGCGTTAAGCAAGCTTGCATCATTAGCCTTCACCCACTTGGGAAAGGACATCCGCATTGAACTCCTCGAGGCACCTTCGGTCCCGCACAAGGAAATTTGTGTCATCCAAACCGGCACAGAAACGTGGATGACACCAATAATAAAATACCTCGCGGCAGGTACACTACCAGAGTCAAAAACACAGGCAAGAAAACTACGCTGTAAAGCACTGAATTATCAACTCATCGATGACATCCTTTACAGACGTAACTTTCTTGGCCCACTCTTAAGATGCGTGGACAACCAAGATGCTGACTACCTCCTAAGGGAAGTACACGAAGGCATCTGTGGAGTACACGCAGGTCCACGCGTTGTTGTAGCTAAGCTAAACAACGCGGGATACTTTTGGACGGGGATGCATACGGATGCGCTGGCATACATCAGAAAATGTAGGTCCTGTCAGCTCTACGCACCCAACACGCACCACCCGAAGAATGAACTTGTTCCAGTCACCTCTTCATGGCCATTTCAGAAGTGGGCCATCGATGTGACAGGCCCATTTCCTACAGCAGCAGGAAATGTTCAGTTCCTAGTGGTAGCCATCGACTACTTCACCAAGTGGATAGAAGCAAAACCCTTAGCCCAAACAACCGCGAAACACATCAAAAAATTTATTTGGGAATTTATTATTTGTCGTTTTGGACTTCCACAGAATTTGGTGAGCGATAACGGCACCAACTTTGCTAACAAGAAGCTACAACAGTGGCTGAAAGAACTTCAAATCACCCACACCTTTACCTCAGTGGCACACCCGCAAGGTAATGGTGAGGTGGAAAGAGCAAATAAGAGCATCGTCGAAGGCATAAAGAAAAGACTCTTGGAACATAGATCCGGCTGGGTGGACGAGCTTCCGCACGTCCTTTGGGCAAACAGAACGCTGAAAAAGGCCAGTACGGGAGAAACCCCGTTCAGTCTCACTTATGGCACTGAAGCCATGGTCCCGGTCGAAATTGGTTTACCCTCACCAAGGGTCTTGATTCAGCCAGAAGACAATGATGCGGAAAGACGGTTAGACCTTATGCTAACCGAGGATCGCAGAGACCTAGCCGCAGTGCGTGAAGAGAACTACAAGCGACAAATGCAAAAGTACTACAACACGCGGGTAAAACTCTGCAACTTCAATGTAGGAGACTACATACTGCGTAACAACGAGGCTTCGAACCAACAACGCCCAGGAAAACTGGCCCCGGTCTGGGAAGGGCCATACATTATCAAAGATGTTCTGGGAAAGGGCGCATACCGGCTCGAAAGGCTCGATGGCACTCCCATCCCAAGAACATGGAATGGAGCTCAATTACGCAAATGTTATATGTAGATCAATTCCAAACTTGTAAAGAAAAGGCCTAGAGCCACTTCTAATGGAAATGATTCTCCTTTCACAATGTGTTGATAGCCTTACCTTTATACTTATGAACTTCCCACACTGATGTGCCGGTATTCACCGCATAAATAAGGGAAGAAGTAAGTCGTTACGTGTGGAAGGCGGCAAAACCCGCATAAACACAAAACGGTAAAAATTTCAAGTTTTAAGGAAAACCTCCGCGCAGGTCAGATGTAGGCAAAGTTTAGCCATCCTACTAAGTGCAAGTGACGGTCTTACCCGCACAATCACGAACAAGGAGGCAAAACTTCAACCTATTATCTACCACGTTCAAAGGTTAACTTATTCTGAACACTTAGAAAATTTCAAAGGAAAAGATGAGGAAAACTTCCACGCAGGTCAGATATAAGTAAAGTTAAGCCATCCTACTAAGTGTAAGTGACGGTCATACCCGCACAATCATGAAAGAGGAAGCGAAACAAACTTATAATTTGCCACGTTAAAAAGTTAACTTATCTAAGTACTAAAGAAATTGGTAAGATAAATCAAAACATGCGTAAAATAAACAAGGCAAGGAATTAACACAATCTTTATTCCATCAAAATTCAAATATTACAAAGATTGCTGGGTGCATACCCGCATACAAAAGAAGCTATACAAAAAAACAAAAATCTATGCTAATGGTGGAAAGGGATCTTCAGGATCATGCTTCAGGACCACTTCCACTTGGACCCGCACCATCAGTAGAGCGTGGCGGTTCAAGGAAAGCTTTAAGAATAGCTAGCCCATCATCAGCAGCAGCGACTTCGTTTACCTTCTCCACCACCGGATGCGGGAATGCGGCATACTGATTCACTGCTTGGTCATAAACAGCTTCAGTATCCACATCATACAAAGGGAAGTTGGAAGGCGGGATGCCTTTCTCAACAAACCCTAGACCAAGCAGGAAGCCGGCCTTTTCCCCATCCTCATGAGAAGCGTTGAGGGCTGTGCTCATAGCATCGTCATAAGACGTCTCCGTGAAGACCCGATGCACAACCTACAAAAAGAAAAAAAATACAAGTATCAAAACCTTTTCTATTTACAAAGAAAAGCGTAAAGACATGAAAAGCTTACCTGAGACAACGCTTCTCGAAGAAGCCATTACTTGGCAACCAGAGCTTCTTGGAGGGCGGCTTGAGCTTGGTTACAGGCGCGTTCGGCTTCACTTTTATTGAGGTTGGCAAGCAACACTTCCTTTGCAGCAGCCTCTTCGACGCCCTTTAGCTTCCGCTCAGTGTGGTCAAGCACGCCCCTCTGGTCCAGGATCTCTTTGAGCTTCTTCGCGTCCTCCATCGCCAAGGCATCATGAGCCTGTTGGAGCGCCTCTAATTTAGCTTTAAGTTCCTCATTCTCGAGGCGTAGAGGCTCAGCAACAGCTTCAGCCTTGGTGGCCCTTTCAGTTGCGTTCCTAGCAGTTTCCTTAGCCAGCCGAAGCTGTTCGTTAACAGCTTGGGCAGCCTTGGAACGGGCCTCGAGACGGGCCTGAACCTCAACTTCAAGGGCCTTGAACTCCTTCTCCTTCTCCGCAGCCGCGGCGGAGAGCCTCCTATTCTCCTCCCGGATAGCCCGCGCCTGAGCTACTTCTTGAATGCGAGCTGCTTTTAACTTGTCGTTTTCACGACAAAGCAGCTCGACGCGCGGCTGCATCCGGGCCAGGAAAACCCGAAGCTCATTGGTTAGCCTACCCTCCTGGTAGCTAGCCATGGCTTCCCCCAACGCACCACTGGGAGCTGCGTGACGAGCCCACTCCACGCACTCCACAGGTGTGCGAAGGGTTGTTCCTCGGCGGATGTTCCATCGTGGAACATACACTTCATTGGAATCCGACACTGCAAAAAACAAAAAGCAGTTAGGAAAAGATGATATAAAAAAAAAAAAATAGGCCAAAAGAACCCTACGCACCTGTAGGGTCAATAACAGGCCGATAGCCGCCAAACCCATCACCTGAACCCAAGGGAAATCCGTCCAAGAGGTCAGGTAGAGGGGAAGGAGGCAGAGGTTGGCGAGAAGCCCCATGCATACCTGAAGGATCGGCCGTCGTTGCCGATGACGGAGGAGGCATGGTGAAGGCCGCCGCGGTCGCCGCTTCGGAGTCCGCAGCAAAAGTAACCGCCGGCTCAGTGAAAGATGCGGTAAATATGGCACTGACGGCCGGCGGTGATGTCATCACAGCTGGAACAGTTGGCTCAACGGAGTGAGAAACTGAACCAGCGGAAGCAGGCGTAGGCGCAGCCGCCTGGGTCGTCGCCTCAGGTAGGCTGACCAACATTGAGGGGTCGAGGGTTGAATAACGCCTTACCTGGCCGCCTGGCGCTCAGGATCTCGTGGCCTGGCGGGTAGACCTCCACGAACCGATCCGCCGTCTGTGCAAGGATGGGCAACTCGTTCTCATCTAGAGCACGAGTACCCATCCGAGCGGGACTATCAGCCTCCCGCGGATACAGGAGCGACTGCAAGTCGTTCCCCTCTGAAATAAAAGACAAAACAGTTAGAAGACAAACAAATATAAACAAAGAAGACAGACCGTACCGTAAGGGACAGAGTTCAAACCGTATTCGAGGACGATCGGGATCTTTTGCGCATCCGCATCCTTCCACACCCGGCTCATCCCGAGCATCACCATCCCGGACTCCGCAAAGCGGTAAACCGGAGATTGGACTCGGGATATCTTCGAGAACCATTCCGCCTCCTGATAGTTGGAGGCGTGAAGGCTGGGGAGTGCTTGCCCATACTTGAACTTCATGGCAAGGGGGATGGCGCGAGCGGAGATAAAAAAGAACTCCCGCTTCCACGAACGAAGACTGCGCTCGGTTGCGCAAATCTTCAAACCCTTTATACGGGTTATCAGAGTATACCACCCCTGGATGCACCTCCAAGAGTAGAAGGTCATCAGGCGGTCGACGAAGGGCAAAATGCCCAGAATCCGGCACACCCACTCGAAGTGGCGAATCTTCGCGATCGCCATCGGGTGCACCTCGGTCAGGTGTACACCGTGCTTCTCTAGGACACGGTACACAAACTTTGTCAATGGGAACCTAAGATTCCCATAGACAAAGAATGCGGCATATACCCCGATCTTGCCTCTGAAGTACCCCGCTTGTTCCCGCAGTTGCGGATACAAGCCATCAGGGAAGGCTACCCGCACTGATAGCAAGGCTACACGCACAAGGCACTAACTCTTGCTACTTCAGTAGTCACCTGAAGGAATGAGCAAGGCGGGAATACTCCCGCCCAAATGAGCCAGTCCGTATGCTTCTGGAAGATCTTTTGTACTATACCTACCAAGGTATGGGCAAAACAGACGATCTGACCAGAGACACCCATGAACCAATCACAGGGTGACAGCTCACCGACAACAGTACGAGGAGGTGCACCCTCTAGTACTGTTTGTCACTATTAGCCGCTGCCTACTCACCAACCCTTACTGTGGGACGTGCGCAGCCTACAGTTGGTGGAACAGTGCATAGCCGGCAGTAAAGGAACAGTATACAGCCGACCTTGTCACTGTCGGCCGCAGCCTATCCACCAACCAACATGGCTTGTGCGTAGCCCACTGTTGGTAGAACATGAATACTATTCAGCCGGCTGTACCTTCTAGGAAACCTACATTCGGCTATAAATACTCCAACACCTTGGAATGGTAAGGGCATCATCTGATACCTCATTATCTTATCTTATCTAGCAATCTCTTAATATACATTTATATTCAGAGCAATCTAGTCTGATTCTCACGCCGGAGGGTGGTCACAAGGAGGAACCCCCCCTTCTCAGTGACGAGCTTACGGTGTCTGTTTTGCAGGTCACCTGAAGAACAACTTTCTTTGCTGGACCTCATCCTCGTGGGAAACATTACTTAACCCCCAGATTATCCGTAATCTGCCCAGGGTCACTTAGTGTTTCTTCACAGAGATAGTTCTCCTAGAGAGAAAATTATCATATACCATTTTTTCGTAATTTTTAGCTTTTACCTGTCGTATTTTCTATTACTTTTATGTCATGGGCATAACGAACTCGTGACTTATTATAATTATTATATATATAGTTTAGTGATGATTGAAGGTGAACATGATTAACCGCATTGGGGGTCAAAGGTTTAAAACTCCATTTACTAGTTTTCAGTGACGTGTTGATGACAAGGCAGTTATCAAAAGACGACTGTCGTTATGGTTCAGTCATCTTGTCTAACTCGGTCGTTTTAATTGTTGTTTCCCGAAACTGTAGTCAGCTTCTTAAACCAAAATTTCATCAAAATCCGTCGAGATAGACCACAACATGAACACCTTTAGAAAACTCGGTTAATGTATTTGATAATTAAAAAAATCTAAGGAAAGTCGGAAACATCAGGCAATGAAGGGCATATCGGTCTTTTTTGCTTCTCGATATTAATCAGCAAGAGACAGGTGCTCGTACAAAAAATAAATAAATGCGTAAACGTCACAATCATTTCAAAAAGGGGGATGTTATGTAATTAGAGAGAACATCAAGGTGTGATTTAGCAACATTGGAGGCCAGAAGGAATAGTGTAGACGTGTGTCCTCAGTTTACGGGGGACCCTTTGATGGTGATCAATAATAGAGAACTTGGATCGACTAAATTATGCTATAAAACGTAAGTGACATTATTAGTGGCTGGCCCTACTTATAAATTATTCTCTCTTTTATATAATTTGCAATTCTTTTTTTGTTTAATAAGATTAAAGATGTGTGATACCTTGTATAGCTTATAAAGTATTTGCTAAATATTTTTTGAAATTTAAGTTATGTACACTAATAATTATTGGGTTAAGTAACATTTACCTACTACATGACAATTTTCAATACATTTAGAAAAAAATACATTTTTTCAAAGTATGATAATATGACATCAGGATAATATTTATCAGTTTTTAGTTATTTTTTTGTCTTATAGTAACTTGTAATCAGATTAATTGGCATAAGTATGGATGTTTGGTGATGACTTATTGGTTTAACGATATCAAACGCGTCAAGTGTTTATCCTTTATCAAAGTGGTGTGCGCTTTGAGTTCTACAAAGTGGATATTAGGAATGGGTTTTAGGGAGAGTGTATGTTCTCCATTCAAAAAAAAAGTAAGGATGTTCTGGTCTCTGGGTTCGATTCGATAGGTTTTAACAGGATTTATGAGCCAAACAAGCAATTACGGATTTTTGAGAAACTGGATAAACTAGTCAGGTTGACTTGGTTGGCCGGACAGTCAAAATAGTTCGGTTTGGTGGGCTTATAATATGGAATCTTACTATCAGATATTCGAAAGTTTAACAAATGACAGGCTAAAAAATGAACCAAACTTTAAACATATTTAAGTATCCTTATACGCTTTACGGAAACTAAAGTTACGAGCACGAAATCAGTGAAGTTAATAATGTATAGTAGCATAACTAAAACTACTTATATTTGAAATAATTGTAAGAACCGTACACATAACAAAGTTATGGTTATTGTTTATTAAAAGTATATAGGTTAAAAATGTAACTTTTATTTTTATTAACATCTCGATTAATTAGTCAACCCAACTATTTCCAAACGTAAACTAAATTGCGAAACCTAATTTTTTTTAACCGTAAATTGAAATGTTTAACTGCTACTAAATCAGCTGATTTAGCTAGATTTGAGTAGTTTCAACTATTCTTGAGCATTAGATCAACACCAAATGATATATGATGCTGCTAAACGTACACCCTCTCATCTATTTTACTAAACATATATCCTTCTTCAAGTTTTACATTAATACAATTTAGACTTTTTGTTGGTTATTTTGTCATTTTGCTATCTTTTATTATCATTATTATTTTTATAAAAGTATCTTTTTTCTATTTATCTTTCATGCATATTTAGAAGACTTTAATAAAAACATATTTTGAGTTAGTCTCCTCAATTGTTATTAAAATCTTTTGGCTTATCTTTAATGAAGTTTGATAACAAAAAAAGGGTTTTAACAAAAAATATATTCCTAAAATAATTTGTTAACCACGTCTACAAACTGCAAAATAAAAAAGTTTATCTCATTATCTTTATTACTCTTGGATAACCGATTCATCATCGTTTTAACTTTTATCCTTCTACTTTTTTATGGTTGGAAATCGTCCACAAGTTTTGGTAGGATATAAACATGTCTCACTCACGAGGTTTGCATGGTAAACTTATTATAATTTATAGATTAGTTTATGTAATCTTCATTAGACCCTTGAATTATATATTGGTTTCACTTGAGACTCGACATTTGGATTTTTTTATAATTTGATTCGAAGACAAAGGACAATTACGTCTTATAGACGTAGCCGAAAAGGTTGAGGAGTAAAGATAAGGAGGAAAAAATTGTAAATGATTACAAATAATTTACTATTTTAATTAAAGAAACCACGTAACTAATTTCCACTTTTGTTATATACTTGAAAAGAGAAAATTATAAATAAGATGCCTAATATTATTTATGATTATATAATGTTCGTTAGTTAAATGTAAACCATCAATGATAATGGAGTTGCTAAGTGCTAATGGTACTTGTCAATTGACATCAGACTTTAATACTTTGATTAAACATGTATAATACTAAAATAGGAATTAGGAATAGGAGTGCATGTGAAATGCACAAGTATTAAAACATTTGAATCAAGTATAAAAAGGTTAGAATATACCAATCATCAAGTTTGGGGTATACTTTACTTTGTATGCTATCATGCATATTTGTTATATATAGTATAAAAGGGCATACTTTAATATAAGATGTTCTAACATTTTACTTGTAAAGACTAAATGACTAATGTTATAATGATCTAATAATCGAATTATTGTGTGTCCTTTGATGATTTGGAGGCTTTAACCAATATAAACCTATTGTTCATTATCTATTTTTTTAGCGACCAACAAAACAAATTATATTTCACCAACCAAAGATACTAGCAAGATGCTAGCATCAACAAACCACTAGTACAACATAAAAAACCAAAACAAATACACCACTCAATTACAACCTATGCTTAAGTAAAGATAAACGCACACCACCTCTCCCACATCAAGCTCGCCAATTTGCTCTGTTCTTTACCCACAAGAAACTCAACGTTTTTATACTGCCAATCACACTATTTATACAAGTAGGTTTCCCTTCGAATACCACTTCGATCCTAGCTCTCCATATATACCAAATTGTTGTCAAACATATCGCATGAAAAACCTTTGCCTTCTGTTTCGAAAAAGATGAGTATTTAACCAAATCCAACATATCACAAGTTGGGAAAGCAAAAACAGATGAAACCTACACCAATTTGCCACAACACTCTAAATAGATTGAGCAAATTGACAAAAAACGATAAAAGTTCCATAAAATTTTTATTGGATTTAACTAGAAACGTCAATTTATTATTGTATTTAATATTTTAGAGGTGTAAACATTAGATGCTAACATATGTTGATCATTGCATACTCATGCAATGCAAACACATGTATTCAGTAAATTTTTTCCGTACTTAAAAGTTAAAATGAAGACATACAAAGAGTTTGTAAAATGGACTACTAGTCCTAAAATGCATTCATGAAACTTGAGATTCAAACTTGGTCGAATGGTCGATAAACATATGCTGAAACATGAATTAGGAAGGGAGACCAACGTTTCTTCAAATTTTTAACTTTTACCTCAGATGAGCTAAATTGTTGGGACATTACAGGAGTATGACACTTGGTCCAATAGTAGCTTAGCTAATTGACAAGGTCTCTCAGTAGTGGATAGACCTAATTGGGCTGTGGGCCCACTGCCTAAAGTCATATCAGTAAAACCCACACCACTTATTGCTTCATCTATTGTTTATGGAAAGCTTTTATTGTATATGTCCATTTATAATTTGTAGAACCAAATTCCTATTTATATGCATCATCACAATAAGTTGTATTAACTGATCATATAGGATACAACATCAATATATTTTAATAGATACAATTACTACCGACATAAATTTTGTTGCTAAGGACATACTTTTTCGGTTCAAACATTTTACCCGGGTTGGGTCATTTTTCACTACAACTGAAACGGGTCAATAAGAGGCTTTGATATAAAAGAAATAAAAAGATAAAAATGCTACAAGTGAGGTTTAAGAGTCTTACATTCAAAAGAACAAAAATAAAAATGCTAAATGTGAGGTTTAAGAGCATCTTTGATTCGGGAAAATGTCTGTGTCAGCTTTTATTACTTGTAATTTAAAGTTTGAAAAGCCTTTTAGTTAGTAGGGAAAGAAAGAGTGAAAAACCGTTTTATGTGGAGTTCGAACCCTAACTTTAATTGAGAGAAAAAAAAAGGTTACCCATTCTGCAATACAACTTCATGTTACTTTTTGACAAATTATTTTATAATCCGAAAGAGAATTCAAATTTTGATTGTGTGCGTAACATATAATTTCAAAAAGTTTAGGGATCGTTTGAGCAGGTCATGTAAGTTATTAGAATAGGAGGGGTTTGGAGGTTTTAGGTTCGATTCCTATAGACCAAAAGAATGAAAAGAGATTCGTCGTTTGAAAAAAAAAGAGTATTACTCTTTAGTTTAAATTTATTTAATTTTTGGCTGTTAAAAACAAAAGTTGTTGGGTAATTTTTTTAAAAAAAAGCAACAATAAATAAATATGTATGGGTTTTGTTGACGCCTCACGGGAATGATATAGCCTCTCCTCGCCCATCTCTTTTGACAGCTACGCCATTCCTGCCCATTTCTCTATTGACTTTGCCTTATCGTAATTAGATGACCGAATATGTCCTAAAAAATAATTATAATATAATTATATATCACTCATTCAAAAATTTATAAACCTTGACTTCAAGCATAATAATTTGTTTATTGTCTTAGATATATTTGGTTATTTAAGGGTATGCTTGCCGTATTAAAGGAAGCCTACTTTGTATATGGGTTTTTAAGCCTTTATCTTAAAACAATAAACTCCTAACTAAGAGCTTTTTAATTAACTTTTCTGAAATAGCAAATGAGATTTCAACCGAAAAGGAAAAAATTAATAAATGACAAAATGAAATATAATATAATAAAAATATAGTCTATTTGTTTTTCTTTGTATGCTACGAAAAGAAAGAGAAGAATAAGAAACAAAATATGAGGGCTTAATGTGTTTGAGTTGGAAAAACTGAATTTATGGTTTTACGATAAGGTAGCATGTTCTTACACCAATTACGTTTGTGTCCTAAGATTGGTGTGTGTGTGTGTGTGGGGGGTGGGGGGGGGGGGGGGGGGGGTTTGACTATACATGAGTACATCAATGGTCAACCGACCCTACCCCTCATAATAACAGTCAAGTGTGAGCAACACATATATGAATAAAAAAAATATATCCAGGCCTATAATTTAATTAAAGATAACATTTTTCTAAAATCCTCCCACATCATGTTTCCTATTTTTATCTTTACCTTAATTACAAACGTTTGTTTTATTACTTTTCTTTATATGCGTTCATAATAACTTGATGGAAGATGAATATTGGTTTTCATATGTGTAACAAGAGGGATTTGTTGCATTTTAAAAGATCTTTTTATATTTTAAAGATTGTGGATAGTAATAGTATGGCGGATGGATTGTGTACTTGTGTATGCTTAGAGTGTTGTAAATCTTATAAAGAAATAAAAAATACTAATCCCGTAAGTTTTAGCTTGGGCTGGTTTTAAAACTCGTTCTTTTCCTTAGGCCCAGGTAGCACTCATTTAACCTGGTGGCCCGATAGGAGGTGAGCCCGGTTTTAAAATATTAGATCGTTTATGCTTTATATTTTTCTGTTTTTACTATGCATATTATATATTTATTTAGAGAAACAGTATCAAATACATTTTATTCTTAACATGAAAATAGTGAGAACCAATTTGTTGTTATGATTATGTTTATTTTTATAGGTGTTTGATGTTATTTTTTGTTCGTATTTGCTAATTTTCGATTATGAGACGTTATAAGTATTTACTGATTTATATTTTGTTGTTATTATTATATTTTTTCTTTTGCTGTTATAAATATTTGTTGGTATATGTTATTATTTGGTTCGTGATTTTGATTCTTTTGTTGTAATTTTTAGGTTTTTTTCTTTGTCATTATCAATTAATGTTTATGTAGATTGCATTGTAGTTGGTATTGTTTCTTACGTTCTCATTTTTTTTATAAATTTGTATTATTTCCTACATTCTCATGTTAAAATTAAAATGTACATGAACCTTTCCCTTTATTTAGAAAACAATAGTTTAATTTAATAATATGATGCAGGAACATCTAGATTAATTTAAATATTTATTTAATCTTTTATTTAATTTTTATTTACTTTCCGTTTATCTCTTTTCGTTTAGTATAAATAAATAGGGTGTTAGGATTTATTGTTTAAGCAGTTTCTTACTGAAATCTAACTTATAAGAACATTGTTTTTTGAACATTTGGATCTGCTATCATCTTTGATTAATTATGAGTCTATAGAACAATTTATCTCTTCAGAAACTGCATCAATCTACTACTCTAATAAAAGAATACCATTTTGTGTCACTTGTCACTCTCTCAATCATTCTCACATTTTAAAATCCATTTTGTTATTTGGATCCCATGTGGGTCATTACCTAACCAAAAATAACCTTATTTTTTTGTATATATAAAGCAAGTGTGTTAATGTTAATTTATTTCTTCTTCTTTTTTTTATATTTAACGTCATGTTTATCTTTAAGTAATAAAATGAAACAATTCAGCTATAGAAAAAAACATGCCAAATGGATTGAAGTGGTCGGAACATTGCTTATTATTATTTTTTTTAGTATTTTCAGGTATATAAAATAAAAGTCAATTAACATACTTTCTTATTTAAAAATTATATTTTATACATTTGACTACATCTCATAAATTTGTTTATCCACACAATAACCATTAAATTTATTCTTTTGGTTTATTTTGGAAATACAGAATCGTGAAGTTTTTTTCTTAGCTATCATATATATAACTAACTTTTATTCACTGTAATACGGAGTTGTTTTACAGTATTCATCTCTAATATTAATATATTTTTTTAGTTTTTTATTTTATTTATTGTAAGAAAATTATTACTTATAAACTTAGAATTTGATGATGAACGGGGTTCACAAATAATTGAGATGTTATAACCCTGTTTAAAAGCTATATGGGTTTGGTGAGACCCACGACCCGCTTTTGTTTTTACTATAGAATTGTTTATTAATTATAAATAATATCTTTTAAAAAAACCGAATACTAATTTTAGTATATCCCTATTTTATAAGATTTTCATATCAAGTAATTGATGAAATTAATTTTTAACATATGAGATGTTATAACCCGTTTTAAAGGTTGTCTGGGTTTGGTGAGACCTAAACCCGTGAATTCGGTTTAAATGCATGAGAAACCTTCATTTACAAATGAAACAATCTGGTGGCTTGAGAGAATTTAAGGAGGTGTCGTTTATATATATTTAAGATAATTAAGATTTTAAACACAATCTTGTTTTATTATTTATTGTTAGCTTGAACTTGAAAGAACTTGTGTTTTCACACGGGCATCTGTACGTCGTTTTGTCAAGATTTACAGGCAGACATTGACTAAAAGTTCTGATTATTGATAAACTATGTATATTGACCAACACAACCACAAACATAGTGTACAAGGAATTTTTCTCTTATTAGTAAATATTTGCGTAATGTTTCTTTAGTAATTTCTATATTTTTAATATAAATTGTAATTTTATTAACAATATATGATAATAGTGTTGTTGATTTTATTTTGATAAATGTTCAAAATTTTTAAATTTTCATAAATTCTCGTGTAATACATGTGACATCTGCCCCGATCCGACCCGACCCAGGTACCCGTTTCTCCGATCCGATCTCTTTCTTTTATGATTTAATATTTATTTATACTTATATTTTACTTTTAATAATAATAATAATATTTTCCTTCCCGCCTCTTCCTCTCTTTTCCTTTCCCCCGTCCCGTCCCTCTTCTTCTCTCCGCCTTCTTTCTCTCTTGTCGCCGTCCCGCCCTTAAGCCTTGAACCCCTTCTCTTATTTTTGTGTCCTTTGTTTCTTCCCGCCTAAGGTTGTCTGCGCAGCTCCACGCGCCAGACTCCTTACAAGGAAGCCTGCGCGAAGACCAGTTGTTCCTGCGATACGCGAGGCGAACTGTTCTCGCAGCGCGCTAAGAATTTTAGTTCTTCTCGCAGCGCGCTAAGAACGGTAGTTCTTCCCGCGACGCGCTAAGAATTGTAGTTCTTCTCGCAGCGCGCTAAGAACGGTAGTTCTTCCCGCGACGCGCTAAGAATTGTAGTTCTTCTCGCAGCGCGCTAAGAACGGAAGTTCTTCCCGCGGCGCGCTAAGAATGGTAATTCTTCCGCGGCGCGCTAAGGATAATAGTTCTTCCCGCGGCGCGCTAAGGTTTGTTCTGTCAGCCTTCGCCCTCGCGCGTATGCGCTCGAGCCTTCTCGCGCTAAACCCTTTGAGTTTCCTTCT